>NC_080734.1:4778391-4908391 GCF_019097595.1 Hemibagrus wyckioides | reverse complement strand
CACCCATTTATCCATCCATCCATCCATCCACCCATTTATCCATCCATCCATCCACCCATTCATCCATTTATCCATTCATCCATTTATCCATTCATCCATCCATCCATCCACCCATTCATCCATTTATCCATTCATCCATCCACCCATTTATCCATCCATCCACCCATTTATCCATCCATCCATCCACCCATTTATCCATCCATCCATCTACCCATTTATCCACCCATTTATCCACCCATTTATCCATCAATCTATCCATCCATCCACCCATTTATCCATCCATCCATCTACCCATTTATCCATCCACCCATTTATCCATCCACCCATTTATCCATCCACCCATCCATCCATCCACCCATTTATCCATCCATCCATCCACCCATTTATCCATCCATCCATTTATCCACCCATCCATCCATCCACCCATTTATCCATCCATCCATCCACCCATTTATCCATCCATCCATCCACCCATTTATCCATCCATCCATCCACCCATTTATCCATCCATCCATCCACCCATTTATCCATCCATCCATCCACCCATTTATCCATCCATCCATTTATCCACCCATCCATCCACCCATTTATCCATCCATCCATCCATCCATCCACCCATCCATCCATCCATCCATCCATCCACCCATTTATCCATCCATCCACCCATTTATCCATCCATCCACCCATTTATCCATCCATCCACCCATTTATCCATCCATCCACCCATTTATCCATCCATCCATCCATCCATCCATCCATTTATCCACCCATCCATCCATCCACCCATTTATCCACCCATTTATCCATCCATCCATCCATCCACCCATTTATCCATCCATCCATCCATCCATCCACCCATTTATCCATCCATCCACCCATTTATCCATCCATCCACCCATTTATCCATCCATCCACCCATTTATCCATCCATCCACCCATTTATCCATCCACCCATTTATCCATCCACCCATCCATCCATCCATCCATCCATTTATCCACCCATCCATCCATCCATCCATCCATCCACCCATTTATCCATCCACCCATTTATCCATCCACCCATCCATCCATCCATCCATCCATCCATTTATCCATCCACCCATCCATCCATCCATCCATTTATCCACCCATCCATCCATCCATCCATCCACCCATTTATCCATCCATCCATCCACCCATTCATCCATCCATCCACCCATTTATCCATCCACCCATTCATCCATCCATTTATCCACCCATCCATCCACCCATTTATCCATCCATCCATCCACCCATTCATCCATCCATTCATCCATCCATCCACCCATTTATCCATCCATCCATCCATCCATCCACCCATTCATCCATCCATTCATCCATCCATCCACCCATTTATCCATCCATCCATCCATCCATCCATCCACCCATTTATCCACCCATTTATCCATCAATCTATCCATCCATGTCATTTAATTGCATTGTCCAGATATTAAATTCATATACAGATAAAGCTTTTAATAAAAGTTCCTACTTTTGAAGTATTTTTTTATCATGTAAGTAGATAAGCTAAATTTATTTTGTTTGTTTGTTTTTGTTTATACTTTATTATAGGCTAATTATTTATATGCTTTTATTATTTATTTATACTCCTTTATATTCTTTATTTATTTTCTGTTTATTGATGTATTTATTTATATGCTTTTTTTATTTACACAATTAAAAAAAGTATTTTTTTTAACCACCATACTTTTTACCACATAAATTAATCCACAAAATGTTTTTAATGTAGTTGAAATCGTATGAAGAAATAAAATGCACAAATTAATATAATTGATTAAAGTTTTTTAATTGATTTTGTTTTTCTTTTTAATTTTTATCTTTATACTTGCATATATACATTTTATCTGTTTCATTTTGTTCCCACATTTTATTAGTGTTATTTTAAGACTGCTGAATATTCTAGATATTATATCTTTAAGCAACTTTTTTTTATAGCTATAAGTAAAACTATATGATTATAGCAAATCTATCAGTATGAAGAATTTATTTATTTGTTTGTTTGCATCTTATTGTCCCTACTGCTTCTGCTCTACATTTTATATTTTCTTTTGTAAATGCTTTAATGTCTAAATGATGCTTCTTGTGTGTTTACAATTGCTTCATTTCACTTGACTAGTCTCACTAATCAGTTGTTGTTTCATAAGGGAAAGGAAAGTTTACCAGCCTGGGGAAGTTCCTCTCCTCGCCGCAGAAAGACCTGAGTGGGAAAGACCTGAGGCTCATATACACCGACGGAGATGAGTGCAGGAAAAACACAAAGATTAAAAGCATCATCACTCTGAAGTGTAAACCCGGTGACCTGGACAGCCCACCGGTCATGAGGAGTGTGTCCAGCGACGGCTGCGTTTATGAGTTCGAGTGGCAGACTGCCGCCGCCTGCGTGCTGACCAGAACAAAGGGGGACGACTGTAAAGTGGAAAACGCCACCTCAGGTAGTGGAACATCTTGCTTTCTTTTCATTTCACTCAAATATAAAGATGTTTAAAGCTAGGTGTATAATAATAACATAATAATCTGGCTGATTTCTTTGTTTCTCGTTTCATTTTTCTGGTCCTGAAATTAGCTCCGCCCCCAAACCTGATCAGCTCAACCTCTCCTTTCTCAGTTTTGTTTCTTAAAACACCAGCTATGTTAACATAAAAAGGTCGAGAAGCAATGTTCAGCAAAGTTTTCTTTTCATTCCAGATGACGCAAGAAATGACAAACTGCTCCTTTAAAATCTCTCTTGGTGGCAGATGTTAAATAAACATATTTATTTATACATGTTTATTTATATCTAGGAATTTCTTTTGACCTGACCCCGCTGAGGAAGGCTGATGGAGGTTACTACAACATATCCAATGATAAATATGACTTCTTTATTAACGTGTGTGGGAGTGTTAACGCTGCAAATTGCCCTGAGAAATCAGGAGCCTGTCAGGTGGACAGGAGGCAAGTCCAGTCTTCGTTTTTTCTTCAACGATTTCTTGACTTTTTCTTTTTCCTTACTGAGGTTCATTCTTCTTGTTTGACAGTGCTAAAAGTAATTCCTGGAACCTGGGCGAGTTTAACTCCAGTCTGTCGTATTACGATGGCATGATCGAGCTGGACTACGTCAACGGTTCTCGGTACAACAACAAGGAACACACACAGCGCTCCACACACCTCTCCTTCCTCTGTGACCGAGAGGCTGGGCCGGGCAAACCTGAGTTTCAGGTATGAAGTACACAGAAATGGAGAGAGTGAGAAATAGGGACACCGAGAGAGACAGAGGAGGAGAGAGATTGGACAGACAGAAAGACAGAGTGTGGCACAGAGAGTGGGAAAGAGGGAGAGAGACAGACAGAGAGAGTGTGACGTGGACAGATAGAGAGACAGACAGACTAGGAGAGTGTGACATGGTCAGATAGAGAGACAGACAGAGAGTGTGAAGTGATCAGATAGAGAAACAGACAGACAGAGAGAGTGTGACGTGGTCAGATAGAGAGACAGACAGACGAACAGAGAGAGTGTGACTTGGTCAGATAGAGAGACAGACAGACGAACAGAGAGAGTGTGACTTGGTCAGATAGAGAGACAGACAGACGAACAGAGAGAGTGTGACGTGGTCAGATAGAGAGACAGACAGACGAACAGAGAGAGTGTGACGTGGTCAGATAGAGAGACAGACAGACGAACAGAGAGAGTGTGACGTGGTCAGATAGAGAGACAGACAGACGAACAGAGAGAGTGTGACGTGGTCAGATAGAGAGACAGACAGACAGGGGAAGTGTGACAGAAACTGAGAGTAGACAGACAGACGAACAGAGAGAGTGTGACGTGGTCAGATAGAGAGACAGACAGATATAACTGACTTATTACTCCTCCTACTACTGTTACATCTGCTACTGTTATTACTTCTACTTCTATTCCTACTTCTACTACTGTTATTCCTACTACTCTATTGTTTCTACTACTACTGCTGCTGCTGCTGCTACTTTGACTTCTTTAACAGCCCATAGTGTATTAGTGTATATTCATTGCAATATTAATAAAAACAGTGTGATTATGAATGATTATTATATGTTTATAATTTATCTTCTTCTTCTTGTGATTATTATTATTTTTATTAATAGAAAAAGTGAAGAACTGTTTGTTGTCATGTTTCACCCAGGCTGAGGATGAATACACCTACAACTTCAGGTGGTACACGTCTTACGCCTGTCCAGAAAGGCCACAGGAGTGCGTGGTCACTAACCCTGTGACCTTACAGCAGTTTGACTTGTCTAGGTGAGCGACGTTCATCCTGCTCATCCTTTCTCGGATTTATGAGAACT
Organism: Hemibagrus wyckioides; assembly: GCF_019097595.1. Lineage (NCBI taxonomy): Eukaryota > Metazoa > Chordata > Actinopteri > Siluriformes > Bagridae > Hemibagrus > Hemibagrus wyckioides. The sequence continues at coordinate 4,904,057 of NC_080734.1, read as the reverse complement.
TTTAAACCAGCTAACTATACCTCTCTACATTATACACTAATCTGCTTTATTAGCTGTCTGTCTTGAGTCTGTCGCATGGATTCGTAGTGAACGGCTGTTATTTTTCCTTTTCTACAGTTTGTCGATGTTGACCGGATCCACTAACTGGGAGGCTATAGATTTTAATAGCCGGAAGGTGTACTACATCAACGTGTGCCGGCCGCTCAGACCCGTGGCAGGCTGTGACCGACTCGCCTCAGCGTGCCAGATAAAAGCTGTAACGTTTAGCATTTTTGAAATCTCCCTTTCATGTTCAATTCAATATTTCACGTTTCTCAGCTATTTTGGATTTCATTCTGTTTTGGGGTGTTAGAGGTTTTGATTTCTTTATTTTATTTTATTTTATTTTGTAGTGTATTAATTATTTATTTATTTTATATATTTTATTTATTTATTTATACATACACCTATTTTGTCAGCTATTTTTACAAGCCGTGGCCAATTTATAAAAAACATTTGTATTGGATCATTTCAGGAAGCAGTGTGCATTCAAAGCTTATTTAAAACAAGAGTTTTAGTATTTAAGTGCATTTAAGTATTAATTAGGGTTTAATTTTAAAACTGCAAAATGAGCATTATAATTTTAAGCTATGTTCTGATTACTGAGTTAAACCACGGAGGATGAAGGCTGCATCCAGTCTCTAAATAAAAATAAATAAATAAATAAATAAATAGAAAAGTCTAAATTCTATAACAAAGAGCAATGTTTTAGATTGGTTTTTATTTTTTAAGATTCTTCCCTTAAATTTCTTATATGCTTCAATTAAAAATGCACCCCATTATCAGCTCACCTACATTTATTTTATTTTATTTTATTTTATTTTATTTTATTTTATTTTATTTTATTTTATTTTATTTTATTTTATTTAAGGCTAAATCCTTACAAAAATGGTTTTCAATTCACTGTTCACACTACAGTAGTTACATAGGGTATAATAGCATGGTAGGACATACCTAGTGAGTTACATACTATCTGAACCTCTGTATAAGATTCAGCCATCATTCTGAGGTTCCAAGAGGTTCAGTAAATATGGCCTAAAAATAGTACTTTAAAAATAGCAATTAGAAGAATTATTGGCATTTGATGATGTAAATATGATCAGTTAAAATATTTTTAAACAGTATATTGTGTCCTGATGTCACCAATTTATTCCAGATCTTCTCCTGTAGTTTACATGCTGTACCACAATCATCACAGTCCTCTTCACAACTGTAACATGTCACACTGTGGTATTTTTACAGGGAATACCTTCTGCAAAAGTGACCATCAGTAACATGGGCGTGGCTAAAAAAGGCCCCGTGATCGTAGAGGATGATCAGCTGATGCTGGAGTACACGGACGGCTCGGTGTGCGAGGTGGACGGGAAGATGAGCAACTACACCACCCGCATTCACTTCGTCTGCTCCAAAGGGCTTGTGGTGAGGTTTCACACACACCAGAATCGTGTCAGTGTGTACAGAGAAGAATAAAAACTTGCATGCTGTGCTAACTGTGAGTTCTCTCTCTCTCTCTCTCTCTCTCTCTCTCTCTATCTCTGTGGTGATCAGTCATCCGGTCCACGCTTCACATCAGAACAGGACTGCATAGTTGACTTCGTGTGGGACACCGAGGCAGCCTGCGCCATTTCAACTGCTGTAGATGCCAATCAGGTGAGTCAACAGAATCACACACACACACTGCCTTCTATCTATCACTGTCAATCTGAGATGATATGATGAAACAGTTACTATAGAAACCATAACGTATTAGTATAAGTTCATTATTAATATATTTTGCAGTTGCGCTATTATCAATGCTGATATTATAGATAATACTTTCTGACCAATCAGAATGGAGAATTCAGTACAGCTGCAACGTCGTCTAGACGATAAGCTTCTAATCATTTTCTTTCGTGTTTGCGTGCTAGACTTGCTCTTTAAAGCATCCCAACACTGGTTTTGAGTTCAACCTGCTCCCTCTGGCCTCAGAAAACGCATACAAGACGACTGCAAACGGAAAAGAGTTCATTGTAAGTACACATTAATTTATTCCCTTTGCTTAATTTGATTTCTTTCCTAACCTCTTATCTTGTCCACGTGTCACCAACAGGTGAACATCTGCTCGGCCGCCCGGCAGTGCGGATCGGGCAAGCCGGACGCAGCGGGTTGTGTGGTGGAGGATGGCAAGCCTCACAGTTTTGTAGGAGTGGAGAGATCTCTGCAATTGTCCACTGATGGCCTGCTCACTCTCACCTACAGAGGAGAGCTGGATAAAAACCTGGGTGTGTTTATGCTTCATATCCACTAAATTAGCAAGATTTGTTATTTATATATATATATAATGTGTATGTATACACTTTGGTTATTATTTCTAATCTGCTAGACAGGCCACACCCACAAGCAGCAGACTATCTAGTGTGCATGCTAACACGTTTTTATGTGATTATTTTATTTTGGATAAGTGGCTTTACTTTTCCCCAATACTGAATCATCTCTCTCGCACCGCAGGCACCAGAGCCACGTTCACCATTAATTTTGTGTGTGATCAGAGCGCCACTAACGGCTCCCTGAAGCTCATCCGTGAGGAGATGGGCACGGCCACACACGTGCAGCATGACGTTCTTTTCGAGTTCTCTACAGCTCTGGCTTGCGAGCCTGCACCGGTAGATTGTCGGGTCACTGGTAAGAGAACATCTCTTACAGGATTATGGGGGAAAAAATTATTAGTATAGTGCAGACTTAAGATTAAAAAAATGTCCAGATTAACAGGTTTTTCTTCATCTCGATGGACAATCAGATATATAGATAGATAGATAGATAGATAGATAGATAGATAGATAGATAGATAGATAGATAGATAGATAGATAGATAGATAGATAGATGGACAATCAGATAGATAGATAGATAGATAGATAGATAGATAGATAGATAGATGGACAATCAGATAGATAGATAGATAGATAGATAGATAGATAGATAGATAGATAGATGGACAATCAGATAGATAGATAGATGGACAATCAGATAGATAGATAGATGGACAATCAGATAGATAGATAGATGGACAATCAGATAGATAGATGGACAATCAGATAGATAGATGGACAATCAGATAGATAGATGGACAATCAGATAGATAGATAGATGGACAATCAGATAGATGGACAGATGGATAGATGGACGGATGGATAGATGGATGGATGGATGGATGGATGGATGGATGGATGGATAGATAGATGGATGGATGGATGGATGGATGGATGGATGGATGGACAATCAGATGGATGGATGGATGGACAATCAGATGGATAGATAGATGGATGGACAATCAGATGGATGGACAATCAGATGGATAGACAATCAGATAGATAGATAGATAGATAGATAGATAGATAGATAGATGGATGGACAATCAGATGGATAGATAGATGGATGGATAGACAGATGGATGGATAGACAGATGGATGGATAGACAATCAGATGGATAGACAATCAGATGGATAGATAGATGGATGGATAGACAATCAGATTGATAGACAGATGGATGGATGGATAGACAATCAGATGGATAGACAGATGGATGGATAGACAATCAGATGGATAGATAGATGGATGGATAGACAATCAGATGGATAGATAGATGGATGGATAGACAATCAGATGGATAGACAATCAGATGGATAGACAGATGGATGGATAGACAATCAGATGGATAGACAGATGGATGGATAGACAATCAGATGGATAGATAGATGGATGGATAGACAATCAGATGGATAGATAGATGGATGGATAGACAATCAGATGGATAGATAGATAGATAAATAAATATGTATCAGTAAATAAGGCTATATGTCGGTATGTGCAAGTTGTATTTACAGCATATAAAGTGTTAAGACAAGAGTAGTTGTATGTTGTGCAAAATGTGTGCATTGTGTGCGTTGTATGTAGAACAGATGTAGCAGAATGTACAGGGTGAAGCAGAACTGCAAGGGTGGTGAAGTGTAGTGAGACATGAGTGTCCTAGCCGTGTCGCGTTATTGTCGCAGTAGTAGTAATCGTTGGTATTGCAGTAGTCATAATAGTCATAATTCTCATAAAAAGTCGAGTCAAAAAGCTTTTATTGTCATTTCAATCATATATAGCTGACGCAGTGAGATCCTTCTCTAGGACCTTGGTGCTACATAAAATATCACAAAGCTAAAGACTTAACGTAAGTTGTCCCAGACACATAAAGATAATGCAAAACCCTACAGGACAGATACACAAACTGGCACAGACCAGTGTACATTCTGTATATTGTACAGTACAAAACTAAGAGAAGGTTAACAAAGAGGGTTTATATACACTTGTATAAGAGCAGCAGTTGGTGGCAGTATTGAAATGCGGTGTGCAAAAACAGCATGTGAACAGTTTTATGGACGGTGCTGTAGACATGGATGGATGTTGAACCTCTGTCATAGTAGTAGTTGCAGTTATACTCGTGCTCCTAGCTGTAGTGGTTGGTGTACTTGCAGTAATCATTGGGTTGTAGTCATAATTGACATAGTGATACTTGTTATATTTATCGTAGTTGTAGTAGTCAGGCTGGTAGATGTAGTGATACTCGTACAGGAGTACAGTAATTGTAGCAGCTGTTGTACTTGTAGTAATGGTTAGGTTTAGTGGATGTAGTCATAGTAATAAGTGTCATAGTGATGCTCGTTATACTCGTATTTATTGTAGCCGTAACAGTAGTCCTAATCATCGTAGCTTTAGTCATAATAGTTCCGTCTCTCCACTAACCTGTTTTGTGCACACAGACTCTGAAGGAAATGAGTACGACCTGAGTGACCTCAGTCTGAACGATAAAGCCTACGTCCCCTTAGACACTTCAGACCAGGCCAAATCTCAGAAGTTCTTTCTCAGTGTGTGTAAACCTCTGCCATTTGTCCAGGGCTGTCCAGGTAACTCGCACTCACACAATATTTTATCTATTTTGTTTTTCATGCTTTTGTTTTTCCAAGGTGTTGATTACACATTGATGATGCAGTGTATTTACATGGAAATATGAATATGCAGATTATGGGTTCATGCTTGGGGGGGCAGTATGATGCCGTTTTTGCTCTCAGGTTGGTTATTTTCCAATAACAGCATTTTATTCCCTGCAAAAAAAGAATATCCACTTAAGTTATAGCAGCTATACACAGCCATATTCTCACCAATACGGCAAACCAAAGCCTCTGAACAGTTTAGCTAAAGTTCTGTCTGTGTGTTTGAACATTAAGAAGGTGAAAACATGAGCTGTCCGATTAAATAAAGAGGTCTTCACAATTAAGAGTCTTTTGTCATTGGCAGTTGGAGTAATCGGAGCGTGCGGTCAGTTAAATGGCCGAGCTGTGAACCTGGGCTACGTACAGTCCAGTCTGCAGGCCGGCTCGGACGGCTCTATCAGCATCGTCTATCAGAACGGAGATAAGTGTGGCTCAGGAGGGCGTTACTCAACACGCGTGATCTTCCAGTGTGACGACAGCCCTGTAAGCACCATCAGTCTGTTTGATTTCCATCTCACCTTGTGTCTTTTACATTATTTCTTATATAGAAGTATTTCTACTACTTACAGTAAAAAATAGATGTTTAATAAGTTTATATTTTGCTTATATTATAAATGGACAAACAAGGAATGTTTCTGCTTCTTTACTATTTGTAGGGCTCACCAATATTCGATCGTAAGGACGGTTGTGAATACGTCTTTATCTGGAGGACCTCTGAGGCATGCCCGGTTAAGAAAGTACAAGGTATTTAAATACTTAATGATCCAAATGGGCTTTTTTTAAAAAAAACTCTACTTTTCAGTACTGATTCCTCAGTGGTCAGTCTCAGAGAGTCTGAACAAGCAGGTGGGATTGGACAGGGGTCAGCAATTGGCAGGATTGATTAGAGAGTATGAGCAAGTGGGTGGGATTGGTTTAGGAGAGTCTGATCGAGTGGGCAGTATTGGTTAGGAGAGTCTAAAGGATTGGGTGGGATTAATTAGGAGAGTCTGGTGGAGTGGGCAAGATTGGTTAGGAGAGTCTAAGGGAGTGGGTGGGATTTATTAGGAGAGCCTGAAGAAGTGGGTGGGATTGTTCAGGAGAGTCTAAGGGAGTGGGCAGGATTGGTTAGGAGAGTCTCAGGGAGTGGGTGGGATTGTTTAGGAGAGTCTGAAGGAGTGGGCAGGATTGGCTAGGAGAGTCTGAGGGAGTGGGCAGGATTGGTCAGGAGAGTCTGAGGGAGTGGGCAGGATTGGTTAGGAGAGTCTGAGCGAGTGGGTGGGATTGGTTAGGAGAGTCTGAGGGAGTAGGTGGGATTGGTTGGGAAAGTCTGAGGGAGTGGGCGGGATTGGTTAGGAGAGTCTAAGGGAGTGGGTGGGATTGGTCAGGAGAGTCTAAGGGAGTAGGTGGGATTGGGTAGGAGAGACTGAGAGTGGATGGGATTGGCTAGGAGAGTCTAAGGGAGTGGGTGGGATTGGTCAGGAGAGTCTAAGGGAGTAGGTGGGATTAGTTAGGAGAGTCTGAAGGAGTGGGTGGGATTGGTTAGGAGAGTCTGAAGGAGTGGGTGGGATTGGTTAGGAGAGTCTGAAGGAGTGGGTGGGATTGGTTAGGAGAGTCTGAAGGAGTGGGTGGGATTGGTCAGGAGAGTCTGAAGGAGTGGGTGGGATTGGTCAGGAGAGTCTGAAGGAGTGGGTGGGATTGGTCAGGAGAGTCTGAAGGAGTGGGTGGGATTGGTCAGGAGAGTCTGAAGGAGTGGGTGGGATTGGTCAGGAGAGTCTGAAGGAGTGGGTGGGATTGGTCAGGAGAGTCTGAAGGAGTGGGTGGGATTGGTCAGGAGAGTCTGAAGGAGTGGGTGGGATTGGTCAGGAGAGTCTGAAGGAGTGGGTGGGATTGGTCAGGAGAGTCTGAAGGAGTGGGTGGGATTGGTCAGGAGAGTCTGAAGGAGTGGGTGGGATTGGTCAGGAGAGTCTGAGCGAGTGGGTGGGATTGGTTAGGAGAGTCTGAGCGAGTGGGTGGGATTGGTTATGAGAGTCTGAAGGAGTGGGTGGAATTGGTCAGGAGAGTCTAAGGGAGTGGGTGGGATTGGTTGGGAAAGTCTGAGCAAGTAGGAGGGATTGTTCAGGAGAGTCTGAGGGATAGGCCTGTATTAGTTAGGAGAGCCTAAGGGAGTGGGTGGAATTGGTTAGGAGAGCCTGAGCAAATAGGCAGGATTGGTTAGGAGAGTCTGATGGAATGGGCGGGATTGATTAGGAAATCTTGAGAGAGTGAGTGGGATTGGTTAGGAGAGCCTGATGGAGTGGACAGGATTAGTTATAAGACCCTGAGCAAGTGGGTTGCATTAAGTTAGGAAAGTCTGAGGGAGTGGGCGGGATTAGTTAGGAGAGTCTGAGCGAGTTGGCGGGATTAGTTAAGAGAGTCTGGTCTAGTCCTGTATGCACCTGTACCTCTGATATACACATTATCTCAGTATGTGAAAATAGACAAAATAATTCAAGTGTTCATCAGTAACACATTTAGAGGAGAGAAATACTTCTGGGAATAAAAGTGGAAGAAACCTGTGCAGTCTTCTGGACACTGTGTGCTCTGTTCCAAATGCCTTTTATTCTTAATAAATGTATTTTCAATATTTTTGTGTGATCAGGTACAAACTGTAAGGTAAAGGATCCCAGGAGTGGGTATGAGTTTGACCTGACCCCACTGTCCACCAAGGATTATGAGGTGAAGAGCTCGCAGTATGAATATCACTTTGCTGTATGCGGCGCTATCAAGTCCTTGGTGTGTGCACACGGAGATGATAAGGTCTCGTCCTGCCAAGTAGAGGGCTCCAGTCACAGGATTGCTGGTCAGTACAGTTTCTGTATTTAAAATAAACCTAATCTCATCATTCTCTCTAACATTTGTATCTTGTGTGTTTACAGGGCTGGCTAATCAGAACTTAACATTTGATGACGGCGTTATAATGATCAACTACACACACGGGGAACCCTGCCACAAGATTTACGAGCGATCCACAGCCATTATGTTTTCCTGCGACCACAGCAAGAATCCGGTACGACTTCATCAGTCCGAGTGGCTTTATGAATCGAGTGTGATAGATTTCTGTTTTCTGAGTTCCTGAACGATCGTTACAGGGGAAGCCGGTGTTTATCAGAGAGACCACAGACTGCACCTATTTGTTTGAATGGCACACTGCGCTGGCTTGTCCTCCTTTTAAGACCGTCAGCTGCTCCTACAAGTGAGAACGCCTTGAATGATTCACTTATTACTTCATGTATATAGAATAGTTTATTCAGTTAGAGCTTTCCATTTGTTGTTGCTTGAAATACTTTCACAATGAGTGAAAGAATTAACGGTTCATGCACAAGTTTATACATTTTATTTTAATTCTTTCTTATAATTTTGTGTTTTTAAATATTCTTTTTCCTCCTAATTATTCTAAACACAAGTAGGCAAGTTTTCTTTACATTACTCTCCTGTAATAATTAGCGTTCTTAAAGTTTATTATTATTATTATTTTAAGGATTTTCACACAATCATATCTGGCTGTATTATTAGTCTTGCTAAAAAATGTTGAAAAGTAATCATAACTAGTGATCCAGGTGTTTTAAGATGTTGAAATGAGTTAAGCTTTATAGATACTAATACTTGGTTGCCTCTGCCATGAGGTTGAGAATTGACTAGCTGGACACCAGAACAGTGAAACGTCTCTTCTCGTTCTGATCACTGTCTCTGAATCGTATCTTTTCCAGTGACGGCAGTGGACACTCGTACGATCTGTCATCATTGGCTCTGCACAGTAGAAACTGGGTGGTTCTGTCTAAGACTAAAGACCAGCGTTACTACATCAACGTGTGCAAGTCTCTCGTACCTCAGAGCGGTGAGTCAAAACTACGTCTGAACCTGAGCTGAAGTCAAGAGTTACTCTAAACTGGAATATTTACATTCGGATTTCAGCTGTGTTTAGTAACAAATCCTCACTCTACATGTTGGGCTAAAAAAAACAAGAATTGGCTCAAACAGTTTCCATTACACAAATTGTCATTTTTACTATATATTTTTATTTATATTTAGCTTATCTTTATTATAATATCAAAGAGGAACCATTTTTATGAACTCGTTCTGTGTTTGGTTTTCAGTTGTGCCATAAAATTGTGAGAAATTGAACTTCGAGTTGAGAAATTCGGCTTAACCAATCAGCTACAAGCAATGCTGTCAGCTCCGCCCCCTGAAACCATTTATTTCTATTTTTAGTCCAGAATTAGAAGGCTATTAATGCTTTATGGCTGATTTTTATCCTCTGTGTGTGTGTTCCAGGTTCATGGGGCTGCCCGAGCAGCGCTGCGGCGTGTCACAAGACTGGTGATAAGTACGTGAGTCTGGGAGAAGCTCAGTCCGAGCCGCAATGGGAGGACGGCAGGCTGGTGCTGAAATACACGGACGGAGAAACCTGCCCGGCAGGAGACCGCAAACGGACCACCATCATCCGCTTTAAATGCGATCACACCCAAGTGGTGAGGCATTGTTGTGCAACACACACACACACACACACTTGTCATGTTATACAGAAGGTCAGCACTGTGCAACTGAATTGCTTTCAGAAACATGACTGTTGGACAGTAGATTTAATGAATAATGTTTTCAGCTCTTGTAAATTTATTAAATCAGTTTTGCTCCAGAATTAATGTTTTTATAATCAGGAGTCAACGATTCAGGAAACTTGTGCTTCCTCTAGACCGTGGGTTGGATAAGTGGTTCTCCAGTAAATAAACATTATTGTGAGGGACTTAAAGGGGAGTGCTAATCCTCTCCAGAGCTCAGACAGGAAAAGGGGATCAACACAATATTAGGCAGGTAGTCATAATGTTATGCCTGATCTGTGTAAAACATCAGTGTAATGTAATTGAATTTGAAATGATCATAATGTTCCAAATAAATAATTCTGTGCAGAAACACAAAACAACGTAATCTCACGCCCAGAGCTAAATATGCTGAATATGAAGAGGTCATGCAGCAGGAGATTCTATCCATCACACACACACACACACACACACACACACTTAGCTTCAATGACACAATGCAGAATATCCTGTTATGTCACTTGGATAGGGGTATAACACAATAGTCATGTAACAAAGCCACACATTTGAGTTTACAGTCATTCACACGCTCACACAGTAAAATGATCAACATAACAGTAGGCAATTGAGTATTGATTATTGTACACAGTTAAATAAAGAGCCCAATGCTTTTACAGTAGGTTTACATCAGTTTTAAAAGTGTACTGATGAGGTCTGTGGAACTGATGGTACTGTTGAAAGGCAAAATGAAAGATTTTAAGGATTTCAGCATTAGACTGCAGCCTGTATGATATTTTTCAAGACCGGTCCTAGGTTTAAGGTGCTCTAAACACACCTTTTCCAGCCCCTGAACGATGTGTTAAGCTGTGAGTTGAGTAAATCAGGTGATTATGGCTCGAGGATGGTTTAAAAGTGCAGGACAGTGAGTCTGGAGCCAAGGGCTGGCCGTGTTGTAAGCATTTATTAGCTAAATATTGAAATGCAGATGGTGTGCTTTAAAACGAATGTGTGTGTTTTGCAGGACACGAAGCCCACTCTGACCTCAGTGATAGAGGACTGTGTGTACACCTTTGTGTGGTTAACACCGGTAGCATGTCCCCTTAACAGCACTGAACACGGAGACTGCAAAGTCACTAATCCACTCACAGGTGAGTCCCACAGCCAGATCAGCGTCCTCTTATCATCGCAGTATTCAGATCTGTTTAACAAAAACACAACCTAGATTTAATTACAGTGGATATGAGTTTAATTGGTTCTGGAGGAGAGTTCTTAAGGTGAAAATGTGTATTGTGAAACAAATTCTCCCATAAGAAATAATGTAAATGTAGATAATCCGTTTCAGCCGCCCAAAAATATGATCAATATGACCAATATGAAGCGTATGTACACTGTATGGCTGCTTACAAAGAACTGACCCAAGCCAAGCATTCTATGTCAAGGCTCCTCACAGGAAGTCGTGCCACCAAGCTTGGGTTAAAAATAGAACAGCTCACCCACACCACCAATCTGGCAACAAAAAAACACCCCAAAAATCACCTAGCTTTTGAACACATGCTGAAGACAACGTTGGTATCGTGGGTAGACTCTTTCCAAACAGCTTTCACTGACTGAAAAAATTTGTAAACTCTGCTTCGCTTGGCTTTCCACTGACGCTAACAAGTTTTGAACGGCTCCTGGTCGCACACGCAACTTAGCCGGTGTTCGGTTCGTATTCCGAAAATGCTTCGTATGCCGATGCAGATTTCTTGGAATTCTTAAGGTGAAATTTTAAAGGGAGGGCATTAGTATGCCAAGGTTCCACGGCACGGCCATTTTCTGCACATAATATAAGCAATAAACGTCAGCATCTGAGTTGTTGATTAGGGATCTCAAGCGTCCATGTCCACTCTCCTCTCCACAGGGCATCTGTTTGACCTGAACTCACTGACTCAGGAAGCTGGATATACAGTGTACCACAGCGTCGAGGTGAGGAAGATGTACCGCCTCAATGTCTGTGGCCCTGTAAAGAACTCAGGCTGCGTTTCAGATGCAGGTGAAGGTCTTTTTGTATTTGCCTGTATTAATCGAAAGGGTTTTACTCGGTTCCCTGATCAGCACTGATACTATCGTCTTTACTGCAGGATTGTGTATCAAAGACACTAACTCTGCTGTGAATGGAGGAATGTTTAGCAAAAAGCTGGTGTATAAGGACCAGGTGGTGGAGCTGACCTATGAGGGCGGAGACGTCTGCGCGGCCAATCCGGCCCTGAAACACAAGAGCATCATCAGCTTCATCTGCAAGTCTGATGAAGTAGGAAGAAGCAGCAAGCCCGTGCTGGTCGACTCGGATAAGGACACGTGCACTCACTTTTTTTCCTGGCACACGTCACTGGTTTGCGAACAACAGGTACTACAGCTATACTCATATATATATATATATATATATATATGTATGTATGTATGTATGTATGTATGTATCACTCATTCAGCACAGGTTAAAGCTGAAGCCTGACTACTGTGTAGAAGTCCGGCATGATTTTTAGATTTATTAAAAAAAAAAAAAAAAAAAAGTTGAAGCCAAAAGAAATAGGACATTGGGGACAAGTACATCCTTAACATGTTTAAGGTTTGTCTGTACGATTTTCCTCAATTTGCAATATTTAAAATTTAACATTTAGGAAATGATAAACGTGATGAATAGTCATTCTTACCCACATGATCATCCTGTTTTGAGCCCAGCTTAGTGGTTAATGTATATTTTAGATCATGTGGTAAAAATTAAATATCCCTGGTTTATGTCTTCAAGCTAAAGTTTGACACCGCTGATGTACTTTTGGTTTGAAATTAAGAGTAAAATGTAAATAAGAATCCTCTTCGCGACATTCAGAACCCGCAGTCATGTGCAGGACCTTCACCGAAAGCTTTATATTTTAAAACATGCATTCAGCCTCACTCCTGTAGAAACGAGGAACACCGTGTGCTCAGGATTCTGAAGCTTCATCAACCTCCTGAACTCCAAAGCTGTACATTTACAAGCTCTGATATTTGCCGATCTCTCACTCGTCCTGGGATTTACGAGGACAAGGTCGTCGTCCTGCTGGTTTCTTTTAGGTGACTCGTCTGAGGCTCGTCTGAGGCCAAGAGCAAGTTATTGGGCAAAGGATTTCTAGTAATGAGACTTTACTTTAGTTTAGAGGCAGAGCCTCAGAGTGAGAAATAATATTTCAATAAAAATATTTCCTGTCCTTGATTCTGATTGGTTACCTGGTACTTCCAAACAGCTAATTAGTGTCCAGCTTCTAATTGTTCTATCTGTAATAGTCTCGTTACTGCTAATTGAGATTCTGCCATATTATCTCCACCTCCTGTGTAATATCTAGCCTCCTGTTTTAAATGAATGTAGGAATCGTGCACTGGTATAATTCAGATCTAACCAGAATCTCTAACCCGTACATATAAAAAACCGCCTCTCCCTTCGTGTAGGTAATGAGTACAAAACGCAGACGTCAGCACCGTCTGTGACCTTACAGTGATGTCGAAAATAACATAGAAATGCTGATTGTACATTAACCAGAGTTAAAGCGTACTGGATCATACATCTGAACTACATTACGGTCTGAGAGAGAGAGAGCTCTGTATATGAAAACTCAGGACTCTCGGGTTATCGCCTGTAATCAGTAACGAGTCGAGGCGTCTGCAGAAATATAAATAACTGTGATCAGTCTGAGGTTACAGCTGCACCAGCAGTGCCTTATTACCGACAGTAGAGCTAGCATGATTGGCACCCGTAGTATAAAATAAATGTAATTATCTAATTAAATCCATTGTTTTAATTCCAATTAATGTTGGTAAATGTATATTATTATTTTCCTTTTATTTATTTCATGTTAATACATTTCATCTTTATTATAAAATACAAAAAGAAAATATTTTATTTACATTTTTCATTTTTTTTTAATCATTTGCAATGTTTAAATTCATTTGTATTAACTTTTGATTTTAATACATTTATAATTTTATTATTATATATAAAAAATAGTCCTTTATATATTTCATAATTTTCACAGTTTATTGTAATTTTATAGGATAGGATATTATGTAAATGGATATAAGGATATCATATAAAAAGTGAAAATATTTACTTTACATTTTTTTTTTATTATTTATAAATGCATTTTATTAACATTTTATATGAATAAATCCATAATGTATTATTATATATAAAAAAGTGAAAATATTTACATTATTTACTTAATTTTTCATTTTTTATCATTTAAAATATTTATTTTATATTTATCATTTAATGTTAATTAATTCGTAATGTATTATTACTTAAAGTGAAAATATTTACGTTTCTGATTTTACGTCACTTATAATGTTTATACCATAATTTTTTATTAAGATTTGATGATAAAATTAATTTATTATTATATAAAAAAAAGAATATATTTACATTTGTCATTATTTATTATTATTCATGATGTTTATAAAATTGAGCTCACTGTTCATTTATTATTAATCACCCTGCTCTAGCACTTTTTCCTCTGACTCTCCCACGATCTTGTCGTCTGTGTTTAGGTGAGATGTTCAGTTTGGAACAAAACCAACCTGATAGACCTGAGTCCTCTGATTCACCTCAACGGCTACTACACGGCCACGGATGAGGACACGGGCGAGAGCGAGGACGGAGGCAAGGACGCGTCTCGTGTCTTCTACATCAACATCTGCCAGCCTCTCAACCCCATTCCAGGGGTCAAGTGTCCTCCTGGAGCAGCAGTGTGTATGGACCCTCCTAATGGAGACCCCATAGTGAGTTTATTATTCTGTTATCTGTTTGTCACGTCATGAGGATCATTCAGGGGAAAGTCTTGGGGTTTCTGATGCATCTGAGTTGAGCAGCTTGTGCTGTAGTGTGAAGGAATTTCCCGGTCTCTAGTTTTGAGCAAATATTTTTCTTTTTTTTTTTGTTTTTTCTTTTCCTTCACAGGAAATCGGACGTGCCACATCGACTCCTACATATAACTCTGTTACTGATGAGGTAATAATTTCTCTCTCTCTCTTTTTTTAAAACATTTTTTCTGTCTCTGTAGATGTGTCCGAAACTGACCTATTACACACTGTACACTTACACTGTACACTCTACTGTCTAGTGTATAGTTGTTGTTGTTTTACTAACAGGACGTATAAGCCATTTCCCAGTCGATGGTAAATGACCTCACACACACACAGCGACTTTAGCATATCAATACGGTCAATTTTTAAGTGTTGACAAATAAACTGTGCAACTTGAGCTAATTTAAAAGACCTTTATAAGACGTCTCGTCCACCGGGGTGTTGTCTTGAAACGTTTTCTTATCCAGCGTGAACGCCTGGTAGCCCCGCCCCTCTTCCTCTACATAAGCAAAGCTGCTTATACTACACTAGAATAGTGATTAAGTATGCGATTTGGGACGTACCTAATAATCTCCTCACCTCAGCAACGAGCACAACGGCCATTAATCTACAGGACATTCGGAGTACTATATGGACAATAGGACATTGGTCAGAGAAGGTTTCCTTTTTTTCATGTTTTTGTGTTTTGGGGGTTACTTGGGGTCAGCAGTCCAGAGTAATGGAGAGTGTGAGAAAGAGGTAAAGAAGCGAGTGCAGGCAGGTTGGAATGGGTGGAGAAAGGTGTCGGGAGTTCTGTGTGATAGAAAAATTTCAGCGAGAATCAAGGGGAAGGTGTACAAGACAGTGGTAAGACCGGTCATGCTGTGTGGTTTAGAGGCAGTGTCACTGAGGAAGAGACAGGAGTCAGAGCTGGAGGTAGCAGAGCTGAAGATGTCGAGGTTCTCTTTGGGAGTGACACGGTTGGACAGGATTAGGAAAGAGTACATCAGAGGGGCGGCTCATGTTGGACGTTTGGAGGACAAAGTTAGGGCGGCCAGATTAAGATGGTTTGGACATGTTCAGAGGAGGGAGAGTGAGTATATCGGTAGGAGAATGTTGGACATGGAGCTGCCGGGAAGGAGGCAAAGAGGAAGGCCAAAGAGGAGGTATATGGATGGAATAAAGCTAGTGGGTGGAAGTGTTGAGGATGCAGAAGATAGGGATAGGTGGAGAGAGATGATTCGCTGTGGCCACCCCTGAAGGGAAAAGCCGAAAGAAGAAGAAGAAGAAGGAGTGTTTTGGGGGTTTGTTTATGCAAATGTGGTGTTATGCAATGTGCCCATCGAGGGTTAAGTATAAATCTGGTCTGCGTGTCCCTCCTTCAAATTTGTGTAGCTTGCCTCCTCAGAAGTTTTTAGGGAGACCGTTACGATATTATTTCCCCTGCCCGGAAACATACAATCTCTCTCCACATTCAAAACACAACTCAAGACTTAGGCTGCACTCGGATCTCCCTGTGTTGTCTCTCTATTAGACAACTCTTTTATTTAAAATTGTTTTATTGTTTGAATTTCTATGGCCTCCTGGTGGTCCAGCGGCAGAATCCTGCACTCTCATTGTCGTTGCCCGGGTTCGATTCTCAAACAGGAAGCTAATCCAGCCACTGAGTTAACTCTCAGTGCCAGACCCAAGCCCGGATAAAATGGGAGGGTTGCGTCAGGAAGGGCATCCGGCGTAAAACCTATGATCCTAGGACCAAATGATCCGCTGTGGTGACCCCGGACAGGGAGCAGCCGAAACTTGTTTGAATTTGTCTAGTGACCTTGAGTGACCGAAAAGGCGCCTGTTAATAAAATGTATTATTAATGTTATTATTGTTGATTTTTCCAGGTGGTGATTGATTTCACCAGTATGACACCATGTGCGGCCGATCCCTCCGTCAACTACGCGTCCAGAATCATCTTCACCTGCCAGAAAGCCACAGATTTGGTAAATACACTCAACATTCATAAGACTTTGAATTCACTAGCGCTCGATTAACAGCTTTTGTTTTATAAACACAGGGAACTCCGGAGATGATGCGTCAGCTGGACTGCATGTACGTGTTCGAGTGGTCGACGCCTCTGGTGTGTCCGGAGACGGTCAGCGCGCAGGGCTGCAAGCTTCATGTCTCCCAGCTGCAGTACACCTTCGACCTCTCGGTTCTGAAGAGAGACGTCCAGGTAGCCGCCCGTGTCGTCTGTGTTCTCGGTCACATTGATACTTGATTCTTAATGCACTTTTAAACAAAACATTTTCCGGTTGAGGTTCAAGTTTTTATTCTAATTTTTTTTTTGAGCTTGTGCTACTTCCTCATTAGAAGGTTAATAATAAAACAAACCTGGTAAACAAACAAGCTGGTAAACAAACAAACAAAAAAATCAGAGACTTTCACACAAGCTTGTGGTCTCCTATAGGCATGACCTATCCATTTCTCTAGTATTAGCTGTATATTATTAATTTAACAGTAATTAAATAACATGCTAATCTGTTCAACAGTGTATATATTTTTTGTTCACTCTACATGCTAATCTTAGTCTTAGCATCATTCACTGATTAGCAAAGCAAGCTCACCGTTCGAGCCGTGTAACGCTAACCATACACAGCAGCGATCTCTGCTCATTTTCTTCCCCCTTGAATTATCTTTTTCTTTATTATGCCTTTATACACATTTAATGAGAGGTCATAAATCACAGGATTAGACGAAACCATTAAACCTTTTTTCGTTTGCAGTAAAACAGGAACTAATTGCAGGTCGGAACTAAAGATGTTTATGAGGAACTTGTTTTTTTTTTTCATCCATCTGTCATGTTCTTGTTATTTATTACTACACTGGGTATAATATAAATTGGTAATGAGTACCAAATGACTGTTTACATCCTAAATGTATTACAGTGATGGAAGAAAAGCTGTTTTTTTTTTTCCTGTCATGCATTTTATTCTGAAGTTCCTGAGCTTGTTGTGTAGGTTCCTGCTGCTTCTGGAACGTATAAGCTGAACGTTTGTGGGTCTGTGACGGATAAGGCGTGTAAGAAGAGCGCAGTGTGTTTGGTCTCCGGCTCTTCGGCGTCCTCGTTCGGATTCGGCCAGGCCATGAGTCTGAACTACAGCCGAGAGGATCAGACGGTCATCATGCAGTACGGAGGTGGAGACCCATGTCCTCCAGGTCAGCCTCGTCATGCATGACTCTTTTACAGTAACAGTTTAATAATTGAGAGAGAGATGAGCAGAAAAGCATTCGATTTTGTTGTTTTCTCCTTGCAGTGACTACAGACGGAGTCGTGTGCACATTTCCCTTCAACTTCATGCGCAAAAGCTATTCTGAATGCACTCAAGACGGCAGGACTGATGGCAGGAAGTGGTGCTCCACCACAGCTAACTATGATCAAGACAAGCAGTGGGGCTTCTGTTCTAGTGGTAGGATGAAGTGCTTTTACTGCATAATACAGTGGCACCTCGGCATACGAATGCCCTCCCTTATGAATTTTCCCCTTAAGAATTTAAATTTTTCAAGAAATTTGCATCGGCATACAAAGTGTTTTCGGCAACTTGTTAGCGTCAGTGAACAGCCAACCGAAGCGTTTACAAATTTTACAAACTTTTATTTTTAGTCAGTGAAAGCTGTTTGGAAAGACTCAACCCACGATACCAGCGTAGCCTTCAGCATGCGTTCAAAAGCTAGGTGATTTTTGGGGTGTTTTTGTTGACAGATTGGTGGTGTGGGTGATCTGTTCTATTTTTAGCCCAAGCTTGGTGGCACGACTTCCTGTGAGGAGCCTTGACATGGAATGCTTGTCTTGGGTCAGTTCTTTGTAAGCAGCCGTACAGTTTACATACGCTTCATATCGGGAATATTGGTCATATTTTTGGGCGGCTGGAACGGATTATCTACACTGATGGTAGAATTCGTTTCAACACACACATTTTCACCTTAAGAACCCGCCTCCAGAACCAATTAAATTCGTATGATGAGAGATTTTCTTTTCTCACAAACATTTTTTTTCGAGACTGTGTGTGTGTTTGTGTGTCAAAGCGTGGGACAGATCTCTATTCATAGCAAATATCCACAATACAAATTCTTCCAGAAAGGCTGGAGATTTTCTAACCCCTGTGTAATTGTGATGTGTCTGTGTTTTATTGTCAGGACAAAAAAAATGACCACAAAGCCACCTAAACGCTGGCGCGGCTGTTTAAATAGCTGACAGTGGCTTCATTTCTAGAGTGCACTAGGCTGTAAAAGCCAGTAATGCTGAATGTAGTGCAGGGACATTTTTGGGGCAGTTAATCGCCATGCTGTGATATTAATTGCACCTCACCAATCTTTATAAACACATGAGTTATCTATAAGATGCATGAACTCATTACGCTACACGCTATGTACTCTGCTGTCTAGTGTATGGATTTTAGAAAGCTTATTTAAAAGATATTCGTTGGACATCTTGTCCACCGGATTGTCGTCTGCCATCTTGAGATGAGATTTTCACGTCCAGCGTCAGTGCCTGGTAGCTCCGCCCCTTTTCCTCTACATAAGCAAAGCTTATGAGTGTTGAGTGCATGAAGTGTCCAGCACTATTTATACTACACAGTGAAGTAGCGTAGTGTGTAAGTAGGAGTAAGTAAGAGATTCTACATGAATGTGAATTTTAACTAGCTGGAAAAAAAAAAACCAAAACAACATATTTTACACTAATATAAGCTGCAGATGTGTTTGTGAATATGGAGATATAATATGTAATCGTGTTAGAGTAGCAGCATTATCTTCACAAATTTTTATAAAAGCTCCTCTTTCCTCCCCTTCCAGTGACCGCTAAGAGGCAGACGACAATCTTGTTTACGTGTGACCGCACGGCGGGGCAGGGCACGCCCCAGCTGCTCAGCGAGACGCAGGCTTGTTCCAGCACTTTCCAGTGGCGCACTAATGCAGTCTGTCCTCCAAAAAAGATGGAGTGCAAGCTGGTGAGCCATCACCAAACCTACGACCTGCGTTCGCTCTCGTCTCTCACCGAGCCGTGGAAGTTCACCGACAAGGGCGACGCGTAAGAAAACACACTTTTAGTACACTCCCGTATGACGGCTTATAGCATGGATCATCTTATTATATTAATACATCAGGGATTCTACCAGGAAAAAATCTTGGGATGGCAAAAAATTGCACAGTAGCTGTCTTTTATGAATATGCAAATTGGAAACACCCCCAAATTATAAAACAGTAGCCTGACTGTTATATGCAAATGTAAGTTGATTTGCATGTTTATTTGCATATTGAAACATGATTGGCTCTCATGCTTTATGATGTAATAACTTTTGCCTGTCCAGTGTTCACTGCTCTTCTCCTTTTTCTAGAGTTGCTAATAATAATAATAATAATAATAATTATTATTATTATTATTATTATTATTATTATTATTATTATTATTATTATTATATTGACAATTGATTTGTATGTCCATTTGCATATTGAGGCATGATTGGCTCTCATCATGATTGGCTTTATAATGTAATAACTTTTGCCTGTCCAGTGTTCACTGCTTTTCTTGAGAACTGTGCTATATGAATTAAACAATAATAATAATAATATTATTATTATTTTTTATTTTTATTACATGTTTAATTTATATAGCACATTTCTTAAACACAGGGTCACTTCCACAGACTGAATCTTTTAATCAGTTTCCCCTCAAATAAATTTAACTCTTAATAAAATAAATATGAATAAGCATGTCTTTAAAATGTCAGTGCAATTTCTACTAATTCTGCTAACAAGTGAAGTTTCACTACATACCTCTTCTTATGGTCAGTTAAAATGAAGTACCAGTGCTGGTTTAAATAAAAACACTACAGCCCTTGTGTGTTCATTGTTTTTATCCGGAACATCTTGGACCTTACTGATGCAGACCTGCATCTAAATGAATTTCTCTGTGAATGTGAATTAATCAGTAATAAACATTTGGACACTAAAGGCACAAATGTCTAAAGTCCCATTTAAACCCTTATTGTTCTGCAGTTACTACATGAACCTGTGCCAGCAAATCCACGGAGGACTGCCCGGTTGTCCAGAAGGAGCCGCTGTGTGTCGCCGGCGCTCCAGTGGAAAGACGGAGACTCTGGGACGAGTGCTAACTCAGAGCATGGGCGCAACTGGTCAGTGGATTTCCAGTGCTCTCAAACACATTAGTTTAAAAAAAATAAATAAAGTCTAAACTAACCATGTGTTGTGATTCTCCAGATGGAAAGATCCAGGTGAATTACACCATGGGGGATGCTGTGTGTGGGAATTCAAAACCAGCCAAAACCATCGTGCAGCTGTCGTGCTCCAGTACTGTGGGTCGACCCAAACTCATGAAGTGAGTCCAGTTACGTGGGAAAAGTTTTATTTGGGGAGAAATAAAATAAATATATTATAAATAATATAAATATATAAAATAATTTCAGACACTTTTCAGGAGCATCAATAATTTTTGAGATCTTAGTTTGAAGACGCCTGAAAACTTTACGTTAATTATTATTATTATTATTATTAATTAATTTCTTTTAAACCAAATGCGTCTCCAAATATTGGAGAAACCTATTATTATTAATATTATTTTTATTATTATTATTGTTGTTGTTGTTGTTGTTGTTGTTGTTTTTTTTTGTGTTTTTTTTAACCAAATGTGTTACCAAATATCGGAGAAACCTGTTGTTGTTGTTATTATTATTATTATTATTATTATTATTATTAAAAAACAATCCCTTGTTTAAAAATGTCAGTTCACTGAAGGGGAAAGGACACAGATTAAAATGTTAAAAATGCACATTGGATTCTGGTGGAGATTTCTTTCACATCACGTCAGTTCATTTCGATGAACTCGATGAAACCTCAGATTTGTAATCATGTAGAAAGCAAGAAGCCTAGACTCTGGAATATTATATGAATATTATATGCTGAACAATTTTCCTCACTGTTTTCTTAGTGACGCTTGCTGCAACTTTGCAACACTGGAGTAAAAAGTAGTCCTTTATTGCTCAACATTTGCCTTTAGACTTCTATTAGAAGCAAATTTGTAGAAAATGCAGGATTTGTTCCAGTACATGGTGAAAGGAAAAAACAAAACGTGTCAGGATTATTATCCATGGGAATCAGACATGACCTGCAGGTGATCTGGATAGAGATTTGGTTTTAAAAGATAATCTATTCCTTAATCTTAATGTAAGAACAGCTGCGCCGCATCGTCTTTGAGTCTCACTGCTGATTTACTTGGTAATAAAGCATCCTTTAACTGTAAAGTATAACTAAGTGTTGGAGATTAACGTTTAAAGCCCGACTGTGCAGTTTTAACCTTTTAGTTCTGGTCCCACATGGAGAAATATTGCTACTCTAGCAAGTTGTGATAACGACCAGCTCCTCCTACATATACCTTCATAGTTCAATTAATTGATGGCATCATTATTGTCTCTTCAAGTGTCAAAGAATTAGAAGTTTGCACCAGAAAATATGGATGATGCCGGATCAGACTCCGCCCCCTCACACCAGGCATTAACGAGAGTCCTGGGAGATCAGATCGTAATCTGGTCAGCGAGATGATCTGGGACGCATGTGACCACGTTATGTTTGTTGTGTGAATATGCGAATGCGAATTGTTCTATTTTAAAGAATAACACGTCGATTTCCACCTGGAAAAAGTGATGAGAAAACTTCCCAGAATCCCACAGAGCCAGAAATGTTTAAGAAATCTTTAGACAGAATAAAGATTCCGCTTGTTTCCTTAGACCGTCCAGTCACCAGAACAAAGCTGTAAATTAGCCTAAATAAACATTTGCCACTTAGATGTTTATACTATAACCCAGTTTTTTAAATTCACAACATGTTTTTACCCACATTATCATCCAGGAAAATCCCCCCCCTCAAGGGTTTAGAGTATTTTCATGCTTACATGTGTGTGTGTGTGTGTGTGTGTGTGTGTGTGTGTGTGTGTGCAGGCAGGATATGGCGGCCTGTGAGTTCTGGGTGGATTGGGAGACTCGAGCAGCCTGTGCAGTGAAGCAGCAAGGAGAGCAGGTGGAGATGGTAAACGGCACCATCAAAGTTCCCCAGACGGGAGCCGTGTTCAGCCTGGGAGATCTCTACTACAGGTATTAATCTTACACAGAGTTAAACATCACAGTGCGTAGTGAGTGAAAGCAGGATAACCCTAATGCCTTTGGGTTTTGTTTAGTGTGACCATAATGAGAACTGATAGCAAACCAGTAGGCCAAAATAATTAGCCTACTATACAGGGGTCTCCAACACGTCGGTAACTCGTGATCCGTGTCCCATGTACAGATTGATCTGTACAATTGACTTCGTAAACCCCGCCCCTTTCCGGTGTTGAACCAAAATCAGACTCCCAAAAAACGTCATAATGGGATGAGGTAGCTTAGTGGTTAAGGTGTTGGATTACTGACCAGAAGGTTGTGAGTTTGAATCCCAGCTCCACCTAGCTGCCACTGCTGGGCCCCTGAGCAAGGCCCTTAACCTTCAGTTGTATAAAATGAGATAAATCGTAAGTCAGTTTATCAAGTTTGGCATTCTGAGCAACTTACAATTGATCAAATTTGGCTTGCTGCCGTAAATGTAAATATAAACTTAAATCTATGAGCAGAAATTGAAGTAGTTTGGATAAAGGATAAAGAACACACATGGCAGATCCTTTTAACTTGGAAGCTGTTGGAGATCGGACGGCGTTAGGAATAAAGCTACGATGCTGCGAAAGTAAAATCAGTGTATGAATCTATCCTGCTGCAGGAAGATGCAGGACGTGTGAGCTGTAGATATTTCTTATTAGTGCAGCTGGTGTCCCAGAGTAAAGCACGGATTAATATTTCCCATTGCACATGCATATGAATGCCATAAAATCCAATACAGTGTCAGGTCTCTGTTTTCAAGATAAATATCAACTTCAGAATCAATGGTGTCTTTTTCAGTATTTCTGAGGACATTAGGGGATGTGCCATGGGACTTATGAGTAACAATGTGCTGATAAATAACAGAATGGAAGGAAATCTGACAATAATAACTGATTTTTTTTTTCCCACACAAAAATGGTTCATTCAGCTGGTTTGGTTCATGGCAATAAATAAATGTTCCTAATAATTTGACAGGAGTAGCTCTTCACCACCTTCATTTGGAGAGCCCTGGTTTATACACACATTTTTTTTAGATGTATTTACACTGAGTTCGTATATTACATTAGAGACTTCACTCTAGTCCTGAGGAATTTTTCGAGGCATTGATTTCCTCCTTCGTATCTCTTTGACTCCCAGCCTCCACAAAGCCACAGGAGATATCAGACCCAATGGTGACATCTACATCTATCACATCCAGCTATCGGGCATCACAGACAGCTCCTTATCCCAGTGCCTGGGCGCTAATATCTGCCAGGTGAAGAAGGACGCAACGTACTGCAGGAAGATCGGATCGTCCAACAAGGCCAAGTACTACATCAAAGGTGAGACTCGGACATTACGGAGTTTGGAGATTTTTGCCAGGCTGAAATGTTATAATGCGGTTGTTGAAATGATGTGCAGGGGACAGTCTGGATGTCCTGGTGCCTTCGGAGTCGGAGTGCGGTCGTGACAAGTCGAAGACCATGTCGTCGGCCATCTTGTTCCACTGCAAGCCCGAGGCTGGAGTGGGCATCCCGGAGTTCCTGCTGGAGGCAGACGGGTGTCAGTACCTGTTCGTCTGGCACACAGACAAAGTCTGTGAACTTTTGTAAGTAACAGTACAGTATGAGATTTTCAGTAGAGTGTGTAGATCATGGCTTTTGGTAAGATTTAGTAAGACAAGGAGACAGGAGTTGTCATGGATGTCGCTTTGTTTGTGTGTGTGTGAGACTTATCTAGAGAAATATATAGAATGTTGGAGGAGCTAAGACTAAAATTATTCCTCTGCATGTGGTTGAGATTTATGTTTAATTTGAGGAATGTAAACTCTATCTAAAATAAACATTTTTTGTTGTTGAAGCACCATGAATCAGCAAGTGAAGGACAACGAGGATGCTGGATTATCAGGGCGGAGTCAGGCTGTGGGGGTGGTGCTTAGTCTGCTGCTGGTGGTGCTGACCATCTGTCTGCTTGTTCTGCTGCTACACAAGCAAGAGAGGAGGTACACACACACACACACACACACACACACACACACACACACACACACACACACACACACTGTGCACACATACTTTCCATTATTTCTCTCCCTGACTAAATTCTGTATAATTCTGTTTTTAGGGGGCTTTTCATCCAGAAACTTACCAGTTGCTGTAAACGGAGAAATCAGGTGTCTTATAAATACTCCAAGGTAGTGTATAATAATTATTTATTTATTTATTTATTTAAATATATCAAACTCAACAACTTTTACTCAGGAGGTAGATGGAAAAATGAACCAAAAGCAAATATTTATGATAAATTATATTCATAAAGCAGTATACAGTCATTATTAGAAAGACAGCAAATCAATAAAAATGACCACAGATGATTCAAAAATTATAAAATTAAATAGAATGCAGCCTTGCATAAGTATTCACCCCCTTCCATGATTTCCACTTTTTTTTTTTAAATGGGATTATATCTCATCAATCTATACAAAATAAAACACAATACTGAAATTTATTTCTAAATAAAAAACAAATCTAAGAGTAAAACTACCTCGGCTGTAAAACCCCAAACGTGAAACCAGATGTTCCAGAGTTGAGATGTTTTCCATTATGTAATGAATTATTTTAGATGATTAATTATTATAGATCATTATTAATGTGTAACTTATGATGGCAGAACTAATTTAGTGATTTCAGAGCAATGGGGGTAAATATTAATGCAGTTACCTCAACTAAACTGATTTTGCCTCCTACATTTATATCAAAGCTACCCCCCCCCATTCAAGTCCCTTTCAGTTCCTATAAAATGCGGAAAAGTTAAGGGGGGGGGGGACTTTTGCACACTATTGTGAAAGATTCAAGAACTTCGTGAACAGCATTTCTAAGGTTCTGTGTCATGACATACAGTCCCAGTGGAATGGTTGTTAATAATGCGGTTGTGTCTCAGGTGAGCACGGACGAGGACGGCTGTGAGGACGAGATGGAGTGGCTGATGGAGGAGGTGGAGACTCCGGCGCAGACGCCTCACGAGAACGGCCACATCACCACCAAGCCGGTGAGTGCGGACGCGCTGCGCTCCTTCTCCCTCGACGAGCAGGACAGCGAGGAAGAAGTTCTCACCGTCCCCGGAGTGCGTGTCCACTCGGGACGAGCCTCCGCTTCCGCTTCCTCCTCTCGTTTCCTGATGAAGAACGAGAGCGACGAGGATCTGGTGGGGCTTCTGGACGACACGGGGAGGAAGAACGCGCCCAAACCGAGCTCCAGACATCTGAGGAAAGCGCAGGGAGACCCGGACGACAGCGACGAGGACCTCCTTAAAGTCTGAGGAGTCGGGGTCATGAACTTCTGAGCGTCCCTCTAAACTCGCTCCGCTCATGTTTGTTTTCTAAAGGGAAATCTATTTATCTCCGTTTCAGTGATTTATTCAACGGACCCTCGGTGTCATGGCGATGAAAATATTTCATCGCTCATTCGTTCGAGTCTCTCTTTCTTTCTCCACGTCGGGTCGATTCATTACAAAATAGATTTGTACAGAGATGTTAATGTGTGTGTGGGGGGGGGGGAAGAGAGGGTTTATGATGATCTGTTATTTAAATACACGGGAATGATTTTATGATTTCAGTTTTATTCGTCTTTGCTCGTTTCCATGGCAATCCGGTAGCCGGGTCTGAAAAGACGGACAAACGCGTGTTTCGAGGTTTGCATTAATTTTGCACATGGAGCCTTGAGGAATCGCAGTAACATTTTCTCCCATTTTTTTGTCCACTGTGTGCTTTTTGCGTCACTTGACTCAATGGGTTGAAAAAAATAAAGTAAAAATCAGCTCCATGTTTATCGCTTGCTTTTAAATCCAAAAGCATTTCATGTGACTGAACGCCTCCGTGCATCGCTTTAACTTCCCTTTCTGCCATAAAAGCATGCTGTATAACCCTGACACTGAACATACACAGTATTTTAATGCTGGGAGTGTAATGCGCTCTCTCTCTCTCTCTCTCTCTCTCTCTCTCTGTCTCTGTCTGTCTTGCTCTGCTCTCTCTCTGTCTGTCTCTCTCTCTCACTCTCTCCAAACTCACACATTATTGTCTCAGTCTGTTTGAGGGTTTTTTTTTTCCCAGAATTCTGTTTTTCTGTTATTGTTGTCCGTTTTAATAATGAATGGTTCAATGAATTATGACGAATGTAATCGTAAGTCACGCTTACACTGCACTCTGATTTCTTTTTCTGAGCACTGGAACGAGGGTTAAAAAGTTCAAAGGTGACGAATGAAGTGTGATTTTTGGCCTTAGACTCAAGACTGTGACGCATGTGATGTGGGATTAGTTTTTGTTGTTGTTGTTGTTGTTGTTGTTGTTTTGTTTTCCACTCCAAACTTCTTCTTTTTTTTTTAAGGTTTTTCTGCAGTTGTAGTCTTGAAACGGTACGATTTAATCATAAACCAACTTCTTGTCCAGAAGTGGCTTGTTTTTATCGTGGGATGTTAATGAATGAGTTCGCCCCAAAATGACCTCTCTGAAAGGTTTTGTGATTTGCAGAAATGCTGTTGAAGGTTTGAACACGTCACTAACTCCTCGCTGGACACATCAACTCAGATCCTGTCTCTCTCTCTGTTTTTGTTTTCCTTTTTTCATCACATATACAGAGCCTCTTCCTGTTGGCCCTGTTTCTGCCAAACTTTCTTTAGAATTGTTTGCTTATCTGCTCTTTTTTGTTTTGTATTTAAAACTGTTCATACTGAGGCATTACATTATTTCAATAAAAAAAGAACGGCTGTTAAAATATTTACTCTTTTCCCTAAGCGGTGTTTTCACACTGGGTGGCCTGCGAGGTTCAGACTTTTACACGTGCTTTAGACGTGCTTTAACTCGGGGGGGAAAATGTTTATGTAGCCTTCGAGGGGGGGGGATTTATATTATTATTTTTTTTTTTTTTTTACTTTATTAGGTTCAGAAATATCCCTTCAGATGGATGAAGATATTTTATCATCCTTCTTTCTGAAGGTGTTCTAAATATTCTCGAATTATTTGTACATCATCTTTATTTTCGATCAACGCTTATACGGACACTTGTTTCTAACTAAATGAAAGGGTTTTTTTGGTTTCCTTTTATTTTTAACTGTAAACTAGATGCAGCTTCTTTTTGGGGGATGCAAAATTTTGCACTGCATCATAAACGCTGGATAAGTCTCTCGATTCATGGAGAGTGTTGAACATCTTTAGGGGATATACGCGATTTTTACTTAATAAGACTAAAAAAATAAAAAAACCCACAGCATGCCAAGAACGTTAAGAAACGTAAATAAAGAAATGTTAAACATGCAGCTTTCCCTCAAAAGCCTATCAGTTTTCCCACGTAAATTCTTTCCAGCTTCCTGCCTGAAGCTGAAAGATCTTCAGCCTAAAAATATACTTCTTCAAATTAAAACCAAAGGAAGTACAACTAGTAATTAACTAGGGAATTCCCTCCTCCATCTTTATTTTGATTTGGTGAGATCTCTGATAATCACTGAAGCTAATAACTGACCAGGAGTGTGTGTATATGTGTATGTAAAGAAGAGGCCTTTAGAACTGCATTGTAATGGAGTGTACAGTGTCGGTGTTTCCATACATTGTAACTAAGCACTTGTATGCACTTCCATGCGCTTGTAACTTAGACCATGTCCACAAATAGCCGGGTATTTTTAAAAAGGGAGGTTTTTCTCTGTGTTTTGACCTTTCATCCACATGCTAATGCAGTTTGAGGTCGTTGAAAACGAAGCTTTTGGAAAACTCCTTCCAAAGTGAAGATTTTCCAAAACTTTTCAGTGGTGTTGTGTGGACGGGGGAAACGGAGATTTTGATGAATTGACATCATTGTCTGTGTGCCGGTCTTGATTTGATATCAGCTTTGTTTATATATATAATATATATATTACACACAAATAGTATAAACATAAACACATCCAGATACGTAGATAATTAGAGGGATAAGAAGTATATCTCAAGATTTCACTAGGTCTGATAGAATTGGACCAACCAAAATTGGATTGTCCTTCTCCAAAAACTCCAAAGTTTATGAAGATATTTTGTTCAATAGCAGATTTACGTGAACTACTGACTGTTAACATTGTTTACTGGACTTTTTCCCTACACACTTTTTCCATGCGTGCACATACACGCGCAGTTACTCAAACATTACGGTAATGAACAGAGGGGCCGGAATGTATCACGAAGCTCACTGCTGCTGCATACAAAACTCCGACAACACACAGCGATGGCGGGTTTGGACGAGACCCGGTCGGACTTCTACATTCTACAATGAAGTTTTCGCCTGTCCAGAGCATTGCTTTCCCGCGACGCGCCATTGTCGTTAAACTACCGGAGCCGGTAATAAAGTCTTATCTAGGCTTCTGATTGGCTAGGCATGCTCCTGACAGCACTTAATAGGGTGTTTTGTGTTTTCATGTGGACAAAGGTATTTTTAACACGTAGGTCGTGTGGACAGAATTTTTTTAAAAAAAGTTGAAAAATTTCATTTTTTAAAAATCCCCAGCTCCATGTGGTCATGGCCTAAAGTCATCACTGACCACAAACTTCCTTTACCGCAAATCTGGACGCAGGTTTTTTTGCCGAACAGAAAATGTATCGAGAATTAATATAGAATATAGAATTTGTTTCAAAAAAGTAGTGAAGTAAAAGTTGATAGAGATATAAAAACTCAAGTAAAGCACAAAAACTCTCAAAAAACACTTAAGTACTGTAACGAGGTAATTTTACACCACTGTATATATATACACACACTATATGTGCAAAGGTATGTGCACCCAGACCATCAGGCCCATATGTGGTTCTTTTCCAGACTGTTGCTGTAAAGGTGGAAGCACACTGAACGTCTTTGTATGCTGTAGTTTGTTATTTTTCCTTCATGAGAACGAAGATTCCCCAAGTATGACAATGCACCTGTGCACAAAGCACAGAGCTCCTTAACGACATGATGTGGTGGTTAAGGTTGGAGTGAAAGTTTCCTGCACCGAGCTCTGACTCTGACCCGACCCCACTGTCTCCTTGTAGCTAAATGATCACAAATCCCTAAATTCTCCTGGATAAAGCCTTGACAGAAGGGTGGAGGTGATTATAATTGCAGAAAAGAAATAATAAATCTGGAATGGGGATGTTCAACAAGGGCATGGGTGTCCACATATTTATGACCATGCACTGCACTTTGTCTTGTCTTGAGCGTTCAGGAAACTGCTCTTTTGTCTGAGTTTCCGTCGAGACAGACTCGTTGCACAACACAGCTGTGTCTATTAAAGAGTAACATGTGGGCCCTGTGTGCTAATTCAAAGCATCGTTGATCAATCTCAGCATGACTAGATCGAGGGTCAACCTGCTTTCTCTGGACTCTGCACTTGGAAGTGTGTAAATACCCCCGTCGCTGCTCAGACGCTTCACACTGAAGCCGCGGAGCTGCCGGAGCCATGACCACCTTCGACGACATCCTCGAAGAAGCCGGTAAATTCGGCTGGTTCCAGAAGCGAATCTTCTCCTTGATGTGTCTCGTCTCGGTGCCTTTTGCTGGAGTTTATGTAGGCATCGTGTTTCTGGGCTTCTCCCCCGAGCACTGGTGCCGTAACCCTGCGGTGAAGCAGGTCCAGATGCAATGTGACTGGAACTTAGAAAAGGTGCTTAACTTCACAGTGCCTTTTCAGAACACATCTGCCGGACCGGTGCGCAGTCAGTGTGAGAGGTTTGTCGTGGAGTGGAACGTCACCGAGCTCAGCTGCGATGACCTGGATGGTGAGATCACCCTGGCAGAGCTCGCTGTGATGCCCACCACCGTCTGCAAGGACGCCTGGGACTACGATTACGAGGGAAGAGAGTCCTTCGTCACCGAGGTACGATTGGAATTGGATTTTATTCTGTTGCGGATCTTTGTTTTTTGGTTGTTTTTTTTTAAATGCCAAATCGAGAATACAATAAAATGTTATTTATAGCACCGGTGCCTTAGGTTCCTCAGATGTTCCTCCATCACAAAATATTGAATATAATGGAACAATAAGAGCGGTTTGTGTCACTTTTACTGGGTTTCACAGTGTTTCAAAGAACTGGACTGTGCTGGACATAGTCAGACACACACACACACTAAATGTCCTGTTTGCACGCACATGTCACTTTACATTTATATTTATATTAGTCTTGTTGCATGTGTCACTTTAATAACTGCAATCACTGTATACACTGTTCTTTAATTGTCTAACATTGTCTTGGTCTTTGCACAAAGTCGGCCTATATGTTGTTTGTCTTGTCTTGTCTTCCTGTGCACTTCTGTTGTATGTCTTAAAGATTGCACCTTAAGTATAGTTTAATTTTTTAGTTTTATTTTAATGTTTAAATTATAGTTTAATTTTTTATCTCTCTGTTATATCTCTCTGTTTGTCTGCGTCACTGTACTTTGTCTGTGTTCTGTGTAGCACCTCTGGTCTAGGAGGAACGTTGTTTCACTTCACTGTGTACTGCATCAGCTACATATGGTTGAAGTGACAATAAAGCTTCTTTGACTTTTTTTTTTTTATTTTTTTTACTTTTTTTTGGTGGAGCAGATCTCATGGCCATCTCACAGCTCCAGGGTCCCAGGTTTGATCCTGTGCTCAGTTTGCTGTCTGTTTGGAGATTTGACAAGCTCTCCTCATGACCCTGTTCCTCTCACCTGCCAAAAACATGCTTGTAATGAGTGTGCACTGTGACGTAAGCGATGCTTTCCAGGAAAAAAGCTGTGGCTTCACCATGGCTCTGATTAGGATTAAATGCTTACTAAAGATGAATGAATGAATTAAACTGGCCTGTATAATGTGATCGAAATATTTTCTAATAATATGTATGTCCCTCCATTTGGCTTTATAACTGATAGCTATAGCTCTAAACTACATTTAAATAATTTGTCTGTGTTATTAACCCATTAAAAATCCATCAGAAGACTCGAATCATCAGGAAACTTTTTGTCAAAAGGATTTATTCAGTTCAGTTTTAGATCCCTAATGAACAAACCAGACGCATAAGTCTGAAGGAAAAAAATGCACAAGGAAGAAACTCAAAAAGGTAACCTGCCGTTATCTGGGTGACATCCGGGAGTGGGATTATAAATAATAAGAGTGTGGAAGGGGAAAGGAGGAAAGGGATGTTCAGTGTGTAATGTCTTGGGGATGAGCACAGAACAGTCTTTATGAATTGAGCAGCAGTTTGCAGCAATTACGGCCTGGGCATTCTAGCTGTCAATTTTTTAAGATAATCTAAAGAGATTTCACCCTATGCTTCCTGGAGCATCTCCCACAAGATGGATTGGCTTGATGGGGTCTTCTTCCGTAGCTGAAATATGCAAGTGATCCCAAACTTTTGAGCGGTAGTGTATCTATCAGTGCTTCTCTGTTTCCTTGTGGAACAGCAACCAGCTGCAGCCCCCTGAGCTGCGGTGGTAGCTCAAGTGGTAAAGGCTCTGGGTCGTTGATCAGAAGATCAGGGTTCAAACCACAGCACCGCCAAGTTGCCACTGTTGGGCCCTTGAGCAAGGCCCTTAACCCTCTCTTCTCCAGGGGCGCTGTATCATGGCTGACCCTGTGCTCTGACCCCAACTTCCAAGGATGGGATATGCAAAGAAAGAATTTCACTGTGTAGTAATGTATATGTGACAAATAAAGGCAACTTATGCTCCTGAAAAATCCATCAAAATTTCTAAATTAAACCATTGGGACCCACAAAGTCATCCTCATTATTATTTCACAAAACCATGAGCAACCAAAAAAGTCTCCTGTACAAACAAACCTCCCAGTGTCTGATACCAGAATACTGTGACTGACCATTACATTCCACGTTTCCTTCTGTTTCAGTTTAACATGGTGTGTGAGGACGCTTGGTTATTAGACATGTGCCAGGCGGCGCTCTCAGTTGGATTTTTAGTAGGCAGCATCGCCATTGGATACCTCGCTGACAGGTAAGAAGACCAGGTTTGAATCAGGACGACGGTACGACATTGTTCAATTGTTGGGCCTTTGAGCAAGCAAGGTCCTTAACCCTCTCTGCTCCTGGGGCACTGCATTATAGCTGACCCTACACTTTGACCCCAACTTCCAAAGCTGGGATATGCGAAGAAAGAATTTCACTATGCTGCAATTCATATGCCACAAAAATAAAGGATTTTTTGCTTCTACTACAGTGCAGCTTCGATCAGTGCATGGTTTTTGTAATGAATAAAGTGCAAGAGTAAAATGCTGTAAGTGTAAATATACAGTATAACACAAGAAAATGTAGATTATCTCATGCAGCAGTTTGTATATTTGTTGTAACAGCAGGCTAAAAAGTTTTTCACAATGTATGAACCCTGCTCTAATTACTCAACTGGCACGTGCACGAGGTCATACAGGTGACGGGTTATAGCCCTGTTAGGAGTAAATGACCTTTGTCCCTTTTATCTTTTTTTACTCTAGGTGGGATTGTTTTGTTAGCGATGCAACACGTTACCTAATTCGGTGAGTTAGTAGCGTAGCCTCGTGCCATCTAATAATCATCGTCAACAGTCCAGGTAGAGCGTCAGAGACCACATTAAACGAGAGATTCAAGAGATGCTTGACGTTATTTCACAAACAAAGACAAAAACAGCAAGGATTTTAATAGTGCTAAACTAGCTTAACACTAAACATGTGGGCACTGATGACAGGACGGGGAACGGAGGGATCGAAAGCTAAATCGCAAATCGCTGGGTATTGTGCTACATGCTTGAGAGGAGACATAGCTAATGTTGCTCATGAAGCTAGCGTAAAAATGTCATTATTTTATCTAACTAAATAAGCAAATTTTCTAAATGGCTAGTGTGCTAGATTCTGAGTGGTCAGAAGGGTGATGAGTAAATGTAAATATCTGTATTTAATTAAACAGCGGCTCTGACAGAAGTTTCCGATTGTAACGGAAATTATTTCTATTAATGCACTGATACCAATACAACAAGTGATTTATTTTCTTTTTATATGAAAATTTTATATGATTTCTTTGAGGAGCTAAATCATTTTTTTAGATCATTATTAGACGGAAACGTCCCTCAGAAAGTGACCTAAAGCACATAATATGCACTGTATTGATGTACTTCAGTGCCTTATCCAGTAGCTTAATACACTGACACACTCTCTTCTTACAGATTTGGACGAAAAACAACTTTCCTGATGTCCTGTGTGCTGAATACAGTCACAGGGATTCTAGTAGCAGTGTCTCCTAATTACATCTCCCTGCTGGTCTTCAGAGCGCTGTACGGTTTTGGGACTAAGGGTGGATGGATGGTAGCGTTTGTTCTGAGTAAGAAAGCAACTAATACAACTTTTATGTATACATCCCAGCTCTGAGAATCCCACGAATAACAACCAGAACACACTACAATGTTCTTTTAAAGTTAGCCTAGTTAGTTTGTTTTCAACATTCAAATGTTTTTTAATGTTCAAGAAATAACTTCCTCAATGGAAATATCTATATTTTTATAGTATATGTATACATGTATTTTTTTAATCATCAATAAATATGCGTTAGTTTGCAAATGTCTTCATCCCGCCATACCATGTAGTTAATATCACTAGCTTTAGCTAACTAACTAACTAGCCAGGAAAACTAGCGGTACTGAAACAAAGTTGGATCCCAGTCCTAACTGAAGACCCATGACCCATATAACAAACAAACAAACAAATCAACATGTAAAAATATATATATAATTGCTTTTTACATTTTCTTTGCAAATGCATCTTAATGTTTAGCATTTTAAAGATTAAGTACAAAATATTAACATCATAGCAAATATTAACATCATAGCTGCATCCAGTCAGTATGTAATTATTTAAAAAGAAAAACAAAAACATTGCATGATAAAACAGAACCTGATAGAACACCTTTGGGATGAATTAGAGCGGAGACAGTGAGCCAGACCTTCTCGTCCAGCATCAGTGCCTGACCTCACAAATGCGCTTCTAGAGGAATGGTCAAAAATTCCCATAAACACACTCCTAAAGCTTGTGGAAAGCCTTCCCAGAAGAGTTGAAGCTGTTATAGCTGCAAAGGGCGGGACAACTCCATATTACATTCATGTGCATGTAAAGGCAGACGTCCCAGTTTTGGAACGACTCTCCACTCTAATTCATCCCAGAGGTGTTCTATCAGGTTGAGGTCAGGACTCTGTGAAGGCCAGTCAAGTTCCTCCACACCAAACTCACTCATCCATGTCTTTATGGAGCTTGCTTTGTGCACTGGTGTGTAGTCATGTTGGAACATGACATTGGAATATAATTGAGATTTTTAAATACTAATACAAGGTAATATTAATAGTAATGTATGGGGGGTGTGGGTTTTATTTTTCAGGAAACTCTGCAGTTTTTAGAACGAAATATATTAGAAACTATACATTTTCCCAGTATAAAGAGTTTTTTGGTTGGTTCGAGGTCTATTGTTTCACGCCTCCTCTGTTCTGCTCTCAGTTACAGAGCTGGTGGGAGTGGAGTACCGGAGACCAGTAGCTGTGTACTTTCAGATGTTCTTCAGCATCGGTATCCTCATCCTGCCCCTCGTAGCCTACCTCATCAGTGACTGGCGCTGGCTGCAGGTGGCCATTACAGCTCCATACCTCTGCTTCCTGGCTTACTACTGGTGAGGCCTGGGGTTATATATCGTTTTAGCGATTTTGAGTCACAGGTGGTTTTGATTTTATTGGATGTATTTTGCCTCCAGGTTCATTCCTGAGTCTCCGAGGTGGCTTCTTTCCCAGAACAACACCAAAAAAGCTGTGGAGATTACTAAGAAAATGGCCAAAGTGAACAAAAAGACGTTGTCCAAAAACATCGAGGTGCCTTCATAGTGATGTTTTATAGAGTTGATCATTTATTTGATGCAAACGTTTACGATTATTTTACCACTGAATCACTTTAGCTCGACTGAACAACGATGTTATTTTAAAAAGACTTCTCGTCTACAGACACTTAAAGACGATTGCACAGACACTGCTGTTGCCTCGTTCATGGACTTAATCCGGACCCCCAAGATGAGAAAGCACACCTTCATCCTCAGCTACAACTGGTACGTTTGAGAACCGCAGCACATACGTGACGTGTAGTACACAGAGATGTGTGTATGAGAGGTGTTTGTTTGCCCGGCAGGTTCACTAGTGCTGTGGTGTATCAGGGCCTGATCATGCGCCTGGGGATCCTGGGTGGAAATGTCTACGTTGACTTCCTCATCTCTGGCATAGTGGAGTTCCCTGCTGCCATCCTCATCCTCTTCACCATCGACCGCATCGGCCGGCGGCTGCCGTTTGCAACAGCTAATATTGTCGCCGGAGCCGCCTGCCTTATAACGGCTTTCATTCCAGAGAGTGAGTTACACACTGCAGCCTGTAGGAATTTTTAATAAAAGAACATGCATATAGATGAATTACATTTTTACAGGAATTTGCTCCTGTTTGGTTGTGTCCATGTTTAGCACTGAATGTCTTTGTCAGGTCTCACTCCACAGTGGTGGTTAATATGAAGCTCATATGAAATTAGACACTCAGGACTTCAAGTATTTGTAATGTTTCCTAATTATCTCTGCTTTTCCCTAGCCCTAGGGGCGATATATTCATAGGAAAGGGGGGAAAAAACAAAAACACACAGGTGTTTCTACACCCACCAGGCATAACATTATGACCACCTGCCTAATATTGTGTTGGTCCCCATTTTGCTGCCAACAGTCCTGACCCGTCCTGCACTGTGTATTCTGACCCCTTTCTATCAGAACCAGCATTAACTTCTTCAGCAATCTGAGCAACAGTAGCTCGTCTGTTGGATCGGGTCACACGGACCAACCTTCGCTACTCATGTGCATCAATGAGCCTTGACCGTCCATGACCCTGTCTCCAGTTCACCACTGTTCCTTCCTTGAACCACTTTTGATAGATACTGACCCCTGCAGACCGGGAACACCCCACAAGAGCTGCAGTTTTGGAGATGCTCTGATCCAGTGGTCTAGCCATCACAATTTGGCCCTTCATCAAACTCGCTCAAATCCTTACGCTTGTCCATTTTTCCTGCTTCTAACATCAACTTTGAGGACAAAATGTTGACTTTCTGCCTCTAATATATCCCACCCACTAACAGGTGCCATGATGAGGAGATCATCAGTCTTATTCACTTCACCTGTCACTGATCATAATGTTATGCCTGATTGGTGTATGTCATAATTTACAGATTTGCATTAAAGTGATAATGCTGGGTTTGTCAGTAAGTGATTTAAACTTGTCACTGCAGGTTACAGTAATGTGTATTTTTATATAGAAACACAGAAACCAGCTGTAGGACACTTTGTTCAGAACTTTTTTTTCCAGAGTAGTAAAAAAGAAAATCTATTAATAAATTATTTTATTTATTTATACCCTTCTTTGAAACCTCTGTTTCCTGCAGGTTTGTTCTGGCTGAAAACCGCTGTGGCGTGCGTCGGGAGACTGGGAATCACTATGGCTTTTGAAATGGTGGTGTTCGTGAACACTGAGCTGTACCCCACCTTCATCAGGTAAAGTGGCCAGGTCATGAGGTCACATGCTGCCGAATGGCCCGGTATGATGACCTTGTGTATGTATGCTCAAAAACACTCAACAGCTCTCACAGTCAAAACGTTAGCCAAAGTCATACCTTTGAGATAAATTGCATTTTGTAAACTTGGAAACATAACTCAGGGGGTTAGCATTTGTTATTATTATGATGAAATTATGCGTCCAATAAAGAATTTGTCACCTTCTTACTAAACAATAACGGCACATGTTCCTACAGGAACTTGGGTTTTTCCGTGTGCTCCACTTTATGCGATATCGGAGGGATCGTAGCTCCGTTCATGCTCTACAGACTTGCGGTCATCTGGCTGGAGCTGCCACTTATCATTTTCGGTAGGTACAAGGCAAAAAAACAGGGTCAGTCGACTTTTAATTTACAGCGTTAGCTGATAATTTAATTCCTTTTTGTTTCTTTTTGACTTTTAGTTTCTCTGATTTATGCTCTGTTCAAAGAGTAAACTTTGTGTAGCCTTTGGAAAAAATTAGTTGAACAGAGTATATATACGATTTTATTTTTTGTAGTCGCTTACATTGGCTTGTATATTTTGTTTTTTGTGGCACTAAAAAAAGTTTTGATTACATGCCCTGAAGCTACCAAGAGGTTCAGGGCGATGATACCAGCACCATGCTTTACTGCACAGACAGTTTTCTCAAGGTGATGAGCAGTGTCGGGTTTCTGCTAAATATATTGGTTTGTCCCAGGGCCAGAATCTTGCATTTTGTCCTGTGGCAAAGTCCTAACAGGACACATAGGGCTCACCAGCTTTGTGGCGTTATGGTTGTCATGTGATCAGTTTCTCTCATCTGACCTGGGCATGTCTCCAGCTCTTTCAGTTACCCTTGACCTCTTGATTGTTTTTCTGACTAAAATTCCAAAGTTAAGCTTAAATTATTGAACAAAATGTTTGCAGTGGCCTCGAGTATAGCGTACAGAGAAACAGTATACTGTGAATTAAACCTTAATTCCGACAACCGTAACAGGAATCCTGGCACTGATTGCTGGTGGTTCAGTGCTGCTGCTTCCTGAAACCAGAGGTGTACCACTTCCTGAAACCATTGATGACATTGAACACCCACACAAGTGAGTTTTATTTATTTATTTGTCTTATATAATTTGTTCAAGCAGCGTCACTGCCCTGACTTCACTTCTTATCGTCTCTTTTTGCCTCAGAAATAAAGAGAACACGATGAAAACTCATCAGCTGGAGAATCTGCTGCACCCAGAAGTGACAAATAATAAAGAAACCACGACAGTATGAGTGGAACTTTTCTTTTTTTTTGCTCCGACAAGGGAGTTTAATCTGACACCCGGTCAGCAGCTGATGTGATGGACACTTCACTGTTCGGTTTCGGAGACCCGGGACCAGATATCAGAGGGTGCTGTTTAGAAAGAGTGAAATTGAGTATGTTTTGAGCGGATCCGGTTGAACTGGTGAACAGATTTATCTTTTGAACTAATTTTAATATTGTTTTTTTTTTTTATTGTTTGTATTGTTGTTGTTAATATTATCATCGTTTAAAAAAAAATGCCCTATTTGACTATTTGTGTTGTGATGATGATGAAGAAACTTCTCTGAAAGCTAACACACTAAATTTCTAGTTGATGTCACTTCAATTCCTTTGTTGTGTTGGTGTAGGGGGGCACAAACTTTTGCACAGTCTGTGCAATCGATCAGAACTATCCTGTAGAAACAAATGCACTTGAGTTTCAGTTCATAGGCTAAAGTCCCATTTATCAAAGTGGTATATAAATGTTTTATAGGCCAAAAAAAACGAAAGATTTTCTAAATGTTTAGCCGATTTCTTATGTGCGCCATATGTTGATAAAGGACTAATCACCTGTAAATGATCAAGAAAGAGCACTGCACAGTTGAGTTGTCTTTAGCCACACCCACAAATCTCCATTAAAGGGAAAGCACACAGAGAGTGCCACGTTTTCCAGTAACGCAGCTCAGCCACTGCGGCTCACCTGCTGCCATAGACACACACTAACTCATTTAACTCATGCCATAACTTATCACAATTAATGATTAGAATCTGATTGTTTAAGATTCACATTAACGAGTCTCCTTAAAAATATAAATTTAGACACACCTAAGATACACAGTGTTTTTCTGACTGAAGAGGAATTTACTGAGCTCATTTCTTGTGTAAACACTCCTGCAAAGGATTTACGAAGCCTGCTATGCGCATTTGCTAATAACTTAAAACAACTATATCAAAGATGTATGTGAATTGTCCTTGTGAAAACAGATACACTATATTTCCAAAAGTTTTGGGACACCCCTCCAAATCATTGAATTCAGGTGTTGTTTTTCAAGGGGTTGGGCTCGGCCCCTTAGTTCCAGTGAAAGGAACTCTTAATGCTTCAGCTTCATACCAAGACATTTTGGACAATTTCATGCTCCCAACTTTGTGGGAACAAAGCAAGGTCCAAAAGAACACCTTTGGGATGAATTAGAGTGGAGACTGCGAGCCAGACCATCAGTGTCTGACCTCACAAATGTGCTTCTAGAGGAATGGTCAAAAATTCCCATAAACACACTCCGAAACCTTGTGGAAAGCCTTCCCAGAAGAGTTGAAGCAGTTATAGCTGCAAAGGGCGGGACAACTCCATATTACATTCATGTGCATGTAAAGGCAGATGTTTTGGTCTGGCTCACAGTCTCTGTGAAGTTCCTCCACACCAAACTCACTCGTCCATGTCTTTATGGACCTTGCTTTGGTCACTGGTGTGCAGTCATGTTGGAACAGGAAGGGGTCATCCCCAAACTGTTCCCACAAAGTTGGGAGCATGAAATTGTCCGAAATGTCTTGGTATGCCGAAGCATTAGGAGATCCTTTCACTAAAACTAAGGGTGTCCCAAAACTTTTGGCAATATAGTGTACATGAGAAAAAATTAAGCTGAATATGTTAATATGTTTTCAAACGTCTGGTTTTGCAAAATGTTACAAAATGTGAACTGAATGAAAATACTGGTGCTAATTCATAAATAATTGCTGAATTCAGCCTCCAAAATATCTCCAGTCTCATTTTTCTGTTGTATTAAATAAATTGAGTTCTCACTGGTGTGAATTTAACCAGCCAGAAAACCGATTTGTTGTCAAGCAAAATGCTAGAGGAACGCACCACCTCCTGATAAACACTGTTCCTATGGCAACCAGTAGTAGGAACATCTACTGACGACTACACTGTACAGAGACTGGAGACTTGCAGTGATAAACCCGCTGTATGTGTGAGCGTAGCTTTATTATGATGCTGTGTTTATGGACATCCATATTGAAATTTACCTGTTTTTATTTTTTTAATTTTTTGTTTGTTTGTGTGTTTTACGTTATATTTTACTAATATATTGGTTCTCGATAGCCGAGGTCAGAGAGAGGTCTCTTAGGAGCTCTGTTAGTGTCCTGTGTAATAATAGTGTGAGGGTGCTGGAGTGTTGTGATCAGAGTGCGTCTTCTTCATGAGGTCTTGTGTGAATGAAAACTCCACTATGAAACCCTGTTGCCATGGTAATGTTCACTGCCCTTCAGTAGTATTAATGTCCGTTCCCCAAAATGCCTTTTAAGATGAAATACAGTCAACTGAATCGATTTGCATGAACAGAACCCTGTCTCTGTACTCTGTCCCTGTTGTAGATCAGTTAAAGCAAACATACAAAGACAATGAAGCTGTCATTGATATATGATATGATACTATTTTGCTCATCTGACAGATGATGATGTGAAGAAATATCTATCTATCTATCTATCTATCTATCTATCTATCTATCTATCTATCTATCTATCTATCTATCTATCTATCTATCTATCTATCTATCTATCTATCTATCTATCTATCTACTCCATCCATCCATCCATCCATCCATCTATCTATCTATCTATCTATCTATCTATCTATCTATCTATCTATCTATCTATCTATCTATCTATCTATCTATTTATCTATCTATCTACTCCATCCATCCATCCATCCATCCATCCATCCATCCATCCATCTATCTATCTATCTATCTATCTATCTATCTATCTATCTATCTATCTATCTATTTATCTATCTATCTACTCCATCCATCCATCCATCCATCCATCCATCTATCTATCTATCTATCTATCTATCTATCTATCTATCTATCTATCTATCTATCTATCTATCTATCTATCTACTCCATCCATCCATCCATCTATCTATCTATCTATCTATCTATCTATCTATCTATCTATCTATCTATCTATCTATCTATCTATCTACTCCATCCATCCATCCATCCATCCATCCATCCATCCATCTATCTATCTATCTATCTATCTATCTATCTATCTATCTATCTATCTATCTATCTATCTACTCCATCCATCCATCCATCCATCCATCTATCTATCTATCTATCTATCTATCTATCTATCTATCTATCTATCTATCTATCTATCTATCCATCCATCCATCCATCCATCCATCCATCCATCCATCCATCCATCCATCCATCCATCTATCTATCTATCTATCTATCTATCTATCTATCTATCTATCTATCTATCTATCTATATATATTCTGTAAATCAGTACTCCACAATCCAAGTTTCCTTTTCTTTAATGTGTGAATACATATAGATTGTCATCTGTTAAAATTAGACACAAAATTAAATCAACTATGTTTTTTGCTGAGGGTTTAAAGAGTTCCAAATCAAAGAACCGTTAATTTAGCTACGAAGTTTTCATCTGCATTTCAGAATTTGACGCCTGTGTGGGTTTCGATAAAGTCAATGAACTTGGAGACGCGAGCGTACACACCGGGCTTCATGGCGTTGGCACAGCCGAGACCCCACGATGTCACTCCCTGAAGAACGAAGGTGTTCTGACCAAAGCATACAAGAGGACCACCACTGTCACCCTGAGAGAGAGAGAGAGAGAGAGAGACTGAGTGTGAGTGTGTGTGAGAGAAAATGTGTATGAGTGAGTGTGTGTGAATGAGTGTGTGAGGTGTGTGAGAGTGAGTGTGTGAATGAGTGTGTGTGTGTGAGGGTGAGTGAGTGTGTGAAAGGTGTGTGAGTGAGAGCGAGAGTGTGTTAGTGAGTGTGTGTGTGTGTGTGTTGTATACCCTGGTTCAACACAGTAAACTGTTGTATTTCTGACGTATTCATTGAGTAACTGATCATCGTCTGATTCAGCAAAGGCTTGTGAGTGTTACCTGACAGCTGTCCGTTCCTCCCTCTATGTTTCCTGCGCACATCTCGTGGTCCTTCACTCGGTTGTTCAGGTATTCCAGACGGTTACACACTTTGTTTTCAATAACTGGGAAACCCGTCTCCTTCAGAATGCCTTCTCCACCCGTTCCTGTGAAACACACCGCATCACCAGAGGGATATCATTCTGGATTGTGTAAACTCAATCAGGTCCTCAAAAATCTGCTCACATGGAGGTTTTTAAGTGTGTGTGTGTGTTGTGTACCTTGGGTTTCTCCCCAGCCTGTAACATAGCACTCTGTCCCACTGGGTACGATGTAGTTTTTCTCAGGCAAACACACCTTAGACACTTTATCATTTAGAATCGCTGGCCTGAAATCAGGAGAAAAAAGTCTTTGTGGTTTGCTTCGCTTAACAAGTTTATAGTAAGAACCTATCCAAAATTATTGGCACCAATCATAAATATAAGCAAAAAAACAATAGTATGCAAATGATATATAACACACTATAGTTTTATCTAAACAGTTCCAGTGTTGTTTTGTGATTGTGCTTAATTGCTATTTTCAGCTGCTTATATATTTTTATATTCATTTTCCTAACATGAAAGAGATGAAAGACTGTCAGACAGACAGACAGTTAGAGACATACACTCAAACTAACAGACAGTTAGACAGACAGACATCCAGACCTTTAGACAGAAAGGCAGACAAACAGTCAGACAAATAGTCAGACAGACAGAAAGTCAAACAAACAGTCAGACAAATAGTCAGACACTCAGACTGACAGACAGTCAGACAATCAGACAGACACAGAGAAAATCAGATAGACATATAGTCAGGCAGATAGACAGACAGACAAACAGAAAGTCAGACAGTCAGACATGTTGGTTGTTGGTTGGTTTTGAAGGTATATAATTACACCCCAATGTAACCGTGTTGTCCTGATAACATCAACACTAAACTAATGCTGCAGGAACTCATGCTCTCCTCACCTGTCCAGCTTGAGTAAAGCAATATCTGTTCCCGGAGGCCCCTTTACAATTTTCTCCAGGTTTCGGACCTGTTTGGACAACTCATTTGCACGTTCTGTATGGATTCCTAAGTACACTTTGTAGGCAGATGGTCTGCTAGATCTGCAACATAAAAGTCAATGTCAG
The DNA here is from genome assembly GCF_019097595.1 of Hemibagrus wyckioides. Classification (NCBI taxonomy): domain Eukaryota; kingdom Metazoa; phylum Chordata; class Actinopteri; order Siluriformes; family Bagridae; genus Hemibagrus; species Hemibagrus wyckioides. The sequence goes on along the minus strand of NC_080734.1, from coordinate 4,860,525 downwards.
CATCAAGACAAGATGTTGTGGGAGACCACACTCTCAAAGCAACGTCACTGTAACTGACCGTTCGAGGCAGTGAGCTGCTGTAAGGACCCACTGAGCATCGATTAAAGTTCCTCCACAGAAGTGCAGGTCAGTGCTGGAACACAGTCACAGTCAACACACTGCAGACACAGATGTAGCAGATCATCACTGTAATATGGTTCGAGACTCTTACTTGGTCCGGAGACTGATCTGCCAAGGCCAAGAGTGAGGTTTAGAGGTGCATCCTCCGACGATCCGGCCGAAGCAGCGTCTGGGTTTCACAGCCGGCTGACCGCATTTCCCTTGTACACAGTCTGGAATGTTACAGTAGTCCCATTTCTTTGACGGATCCGTCGTGTAACACCAAGGTCCGTTTGTGTCACCGTCAGGGTTTCTGCAATTCTAGAAATTAATTAATTAATTTGTTTATTTATTTATTTATTAATAATAGGATTGAAGTATTTCTAAAAGTTAATTTTTATTTTATTTTACTTTTATTTTATTTTTTGAATTTTATTTTTATTTGAATTTCATTTTTTTTTTAATTTAAATTTACTTTCATACCTAAAAATATAGAGGCCATCAAGCCTGTTTTATCAAGTTAATTTAACACCTTATTTAACGATGTAGATGTTCGCCATGATAGCTCTGTGTTATGACATTATTTAAATAATATTTAAAAAATAATTTATTATTTAAATAAATCTTTTTTTTTTTTAATTTGACTTCAGAGTCAGACATAAATATACCTGGTTCTAACATTACATTCTCCATGATGATGATGTAGGTATTCATAAGCAGAACTGTAAAACTGACTCTACTTAATGATCATTGAAAGTATAAATGATACTGACATTACAGTGTCATGCTAATGGTATAGACAGGTATTCATACTGACATAGGCATTCATAAACATCTTATTAACAGAACTGGGAAACCTGAATGTTGCAGAAAATATGCATGGCATGGGTATTTATACTGACATTGCAGTGTCATGAGTCTGACATAGGTATTTATACTGACTTTACAGTGCAACGAGACTGGCATACGTATTTATACTAACATTACAGTGTCACGAGACCGATAGGTATTTATACTAACATTACAGTGTCACGAGACCGATAGGTATTTATACTAATATTACAGACCGATAGGTATTTATACTAACATTACAGTGTCACGAGACCGATAGGTATTTATACTAATATTACAGACCGATAGGTATTTATACTAACATTACAGTGTCACGAGACCGATAGGTATTTATACTAATATTACAGACCGATAGGTATTTATACTAACATTACAGTGTCACGAGACCGATAGGTATTTATACTAACATTACAGTGTCACGAGACCGATAGGTATTTATACTAATATTACAGACCGATAGGTATTTATACTAACATTACAGTGTCACGAGACCGATAGGTATTTATACTAACATTACAGTGTCACGAGACCGATAGGTATTTATACTAATATTACAGTGTCACGAGACCGATAGGTATTTATACTAATATTACAGACCGATAGGTATTTATACTAACATTACAGTGTCACGAGACCGATAGGTATTTATACTAACATTACAGTGTCACACCACTGACACAAGAATTTATGTTGACATTACACTGTCATGAAACTGACATAGGTATTTATACTCATATTACAGTATCACAAGCCTGGCATAGGTATTTACTTTACAGTGTCATAAAACTGACAATGCACCAAATGCAGTCTTATACCTGACCCGTGCTGGAGTAAGCCTTCATAAGTAATTTATGTAGGTTTATGCCAGTTAAAGCCTCATTAGGAATACATCACTACAGAAACTAGTATTGGTTAGCTGTAAAATATTATATTGCTGCATTCTTTAGAAGTACTGTCTTATACTATTATATCATTAGTATATAGTAACCAGTAAAGTTATGCCACAGCATCCAGGTTCTGTGACCTACGTTAGAATCCAGACCCTTTCCGGGGTGTGATTTTTCATTAAAGTTGCTCATGTGGGGGGTTGAGGCACTCCACGCTTGGCAGGTGATTCCTGTTGAAGTAATCGATATCGAACCTCGATAATCCTCTCCGACGCCAAGTTTGCAATTTTCATTTTCTTTTTCTAAATAAAGCACAAGCAGTGTTACAAAACACAGCAGATAATAATGCGTTAAAAGTTTGTGCATCCAAAAATTAATATGATAATGTTTATTTTATAATAAAAAAATGCTAAATATGCTCAAAAATAATGCTCAAATGTGTGTGATATAATTATCAATGAATAAATCCATTAACCAGGACTCTCAGATCACATAGCAGCTACCAGCTTCCTTCAAGCCATGTGAAGCCTTCACATCTTTACAAAACTGCTGCTTTAAGTGGCTGCCCTCTTCCACATACATAAACTCAGAGATGCCCCTGATTGGCTAGTGTCACTGTGATTGACAGGGGAGAAAGAGTACTGCCCTCCCACCCAAAATGCACAACCAATTTCACTCTTGGTCTCTACTTGGACAAGTCTTGGACACATTCAAATCCCAATAATTGGAAGATTTTTTCATTTTATACAAGGGCTGCTCAGATCTATGGTGGAAGCTTGAGTGGTTGTTGATTAGAAAATCAGGGTTGAAGCCTCAGCACTGCCAAGCTGCCACCATTGGGCCTTTGAGCAAGGCTCCAATCCCCCCTCTGCAACATGGCTGACCCTGCGCTCTGACCCCCCAACCCTCCAAGGATGGGATATGCGAAGAAAGAATTTCACTGTGCAGTAATGAATATGTGACAAATAAAGGCTACTTAACTAGATAGGTGTGGTTTAATGAAGACAGACCTGTGTCTTTTGAAGGAGGAAGAGGCTGTGGTATGACAACAGGGGGAGGACGCACATCCTGAGGGGGAGGAATGCTACCACAGCGCTCTATCTTACAGTACTCCCAGCGTACAGCGGGGTCAGTGGTGTAGCACCATGGAGCCCTGTCACCATCAGGGTTCCTGCACAGGTTCCTTCTCAAGTCTCTGTGTGAGGAAAGAGATATATGGATTAAAACATAGAGACAGAGGTTTTCAGTGAATCGGTGAAGCTAGTAGTTTAGGAGCTAAGGCAACAACTAAGCCACGCCCCTAAATCACATGCATAGACTGGAGCTCCTGAAGGCTATTGTTTTGGCATTACATTTGTAACTTCTTGAAATTAATTGTTAATAAACTGTAAAATAGAGGTAATGATTTTGTCCAGAAACCATTGGGAATGCAAATGTTTTGCATTATTATGAGAGATTTTCAATTTAACGGTTTTGTCCCCCTGAGAAACGTTTGCAGGTTCTATGTAGGTTTCCTTATAAACACGGCTTCTATGTAGAACCCTTTTAGCTAACAACTTTTAACACACCTCATGAAAACCAAGATTTTTCTAGGAGTATTGAAACAAAGGGTTCTTCAAGGGTTCCTCTGGATATCTAAAGGTTTTCAGTTAATGTTACAACATCCTTACGCATTGGGGTATTGCTGTGGTGTCTTTGAATGTTTATGAGGGTTTGTAGAGCTCCAGGACTGACACTTCTTCCCAGTGATGGTCTCTGACATGACCCCACGGTACAAACTGCCGTTTCCTGTGTAACAGTCCTCAGCTGGAGCAATAACCGGCTCGTCTGTTAAGACAGTTGTATACGTATACATGATATTTAAATAGTAACACAGTCACTGTGTGTGTGTGAAACATGTGTGATGATTAATATCAAGTGAATCCTGGCTGTACGGAAGGCTGACCTGGGTGTGGCTCGGCACCACAGCTCGATATATTGCAGTATTCCCAGCGGGTATCTGGGTCTGTGGTGTAACACCAGGGGGTCCTCTCGTTGTCAGGGTTTCTGCAGTAGTTGTTATCCAGACCTCTGCAACACACAAAATTACAATTTCTCTGAGAATAAAGCCACAATAATGCAGCATACCTTTACACTCTTAAATTTAAGTCCTAAAGCATTTATTAATTTGTTGTACAATCCTACGACATGATTTCTGTATCAGTGAGGCTTCAGAGTAATTCAATAGATCTTTTTAGAACTGTGTTCTAGTTGGAAACCTTTATGTACATTAATGACAACACACTAATGACAACATTCTTCTGTCAATGAAGGAATCCAGCAGAAGGATAAACCAAGATAGGTTTATTTCTTCAGTGTATATTTCTGAAGGGAAAGTGGTTCCTCAAGTGCTTGGTTGGATGGTTAAGTGTTCTTCTGGCTTTCCAAGAAAAAGAAATCTCACTGCATTCTTGCACTTTTCATGAACTGTGGCAGTGCAACCTACATGAAAGTCTCTTTTAAAGCCCATAGACATCCCATTGATCGAACTCCAGTGGGCTTTTATGGTCTTCTGCGGCAGATTCAAATGCAATGAGCTTTAATGGGTAGAAAGAATAATTCAGATTGAATAAAAGACTTTTGATATGTCTTTATGGGTTTTGTCCAGGTGCACGGCTTCACTGGGAGTGAATGGGAATGTGGGTAGAGTCCCTTCAGAAATTATTGGTAGAATAAGGACCATGCTTTTGTCGTTTCCCCTGATGTGTGTTGTGGATCTTTGTCTTGCTGCATGATGAAATTCCTCTCAGATTGGATGCATTTCTCTCTAAATTGTCAGACAGAATGTTTCTGTTTCTGTAGACCTCTGAGTTTCACCATCAATAAAGACTAGTGAGAACGTTCCAGAAGTGGCCATGACACTACCACCACCATGTTTCATGTATCATTTTGGATCATGAATAGATTTTTTTCCCCCATATGTCGGCCTTTCCATCACTTCGGTAGAGGTTCGTCTTGGTTTCTGAATTATTGAGTCTTCGGATTTTTACCGCTGATGATGGTATAGCCTTTATATTTCTGCTCTCAAAGTCTTCTTCAAACAGTGGAGTCTTCTTCGATTCACCCCTGCCTTGTTGGTGATGTTGTTTCTGGGTTTTTCTTCATAGTTATGTCATGGTTTCTGTCTCTGTTTTTCTAAGTTGCATAGAATATCTAGTTGTCAACGTGAGGAAATGAAATATTCATCTTTTGGTCTCAAACCCAAATAAATTGGCCTTGTAGTTCCAATATTTTTGGAGGGGAATGTATTTCAACATTTATTGGACAGTGCTCTTGGTTTGTCCAGCCTGGACACACTGATCTACTGTATAATTGGAAGATCTTTCAAAAGGGCCGAGCCTTATAGTCATCGGCCAATTCCTTAAAAAAGGTTTGGATGGGTAACAGCTCGAAAGGACATTTTCTATTGAAGCATTTTTGCCACTATTACCCTAGAAGGACCAAAAAGGGATCAAAAAACAATGCTAGATTTAACCACATTTCTTTCTGTCTTAATGATTCCTTAAAACATCTTAATTAGCCAACACCCATCATGCCTCCATAGGTGATAACACATGGTTCCTCACTTGCACGGGTAGTTCTCTGGTGTTCTTGAATGCTTCTGAGGAAACTGAGATGACCATGCCTGACAAGTTTTCCCTGATTTGGTCACAGCGACAGTGCCTCTGTACGAGCTCCCATCTCCTGTAATACAGGTGACCTCTGGTGCGATGGTTGGAGGCTGGGTCGCTGTGGGGTTAAAAGAAAAGACATGTAGAGAATGTGTACAGTTCACTGAAACCATATGGAGGAACCTCTGGAAATAATAAAGGAGCTTACCGCAGCGAGGGATTGAACAGAAATCCCAGCGTTTGGCTGGACTTGTGGTGAAACACCAAGGTCTAGGTTCTCCATCTGGATTTCTGCAGTAGTTCTCCTCCAAGTACTTCTCAGGAAAACTACACACACACACACACACACACACACACACACACACATAGCCAGTCATTAAATAGGTATGAATGTAATAATTATTAGATAATACAGGAGCTCACAAACTTCAACATCCATACAACATTAATTATTTGTCTCACGTCTCGTTTCATCTAAGTGAATCTTTACAGCGTTTTTGGTTGCAGTTCTGATCTACGTAACATTGCCTTGTTTTGTTTTATGGCGAAGTTTTCATGTTTTACTTTCAAATGTCATTTTAAGTTTTTTAAGTTGCTTCAGAAAATGTCACACCCTCAAGGGTCAGGGATTGACCTTGTTACTGTCCAATTTAAGAAAGTTAAATATTCCTTCGCTTTTTCCCATTTTTGAAGCTTTTTTTTGTCTGACTTGTGCTTAGATGTTCCTCTTCCTCCTTGGCGATGTTCTTTTACTGTTTATTTTTAGTGAGTTTTAGACATGAAGAAAGATTTAGCTAGCTGCCCTCATGGTTATGCCGGAATCGACAATCGACCCATCAGCCCCAGCATGTCACATGTCTGCCACATGTCCTAGTCTCTCAGACCTGTTCTGTTAGCACTAATTAGCTCTTCTCTACCAGCTCCTGTGTCTCAGTGTCTGGTAAGCCTTTATTGTCATCATGTTTTATTGTCTTCATGTTCGTTGCCTTCTTCTTTTTTATTGGTTCTTGTTTTTTTTCATGGATTTTTCTTTATTTGTTTTGAAATTTATCAAATAATACAAATAATAGGATACAATAAAATCTATCTATCTATCTAATCTATATTATCTTATCTATCTATCTATCTATCTATCTATCTATCTATCTATCTATCTATCTATCTATCTATCTATCTATCTATCTATCTATCTATCTATCTACCTATCTATCTTATCTAATCTATCTTATCTAATCTATCTATATATCTATCTGTCTATCTACCTTGTAATAAATGTGCAGAGGTAATAAAAGTCTTACACGCTGGGATTGTATCCATGGTTATTGGGTTTCTGTGAGTCCCACCGTTGACAGGTGTATCCTCCCTCGGTGGTGGAAATCTTCCCTCTGTAGTTTTCTCCACTACAGTACATGCATTCCTCTGTAGACCATGAGAGAACATAATAATAAGCAGAAGAAGAAATAAAAAAATAATAATAATCATAATAATCATAATTTTTGCTTAGATTTTCACATTAAATAAAAGTTTGCATGCAAGGTATCATTCTATATGTTAAATCAACCTTAATACAACATTCTAGTACAAGTATAGAATCCACCTAAACATATCAAATGTTCACTCAAATGCTAGATGTCACATATTCTTCACTAGTGACTGTATTTTCGGTAGCTGAAAGGATTTACAAGTCTGACTGTACTGGCAGACAAGAAAATAAGTGTCATGTGAGAGTGTGCTTTGCGCAATATGTTTAAAAAAAGAGAGATAAATCTCCATCCATCCATTTTTTTTATCCTACACAGGGTCATGCAGAGCCTGGAGTCTATCCCAGGAGTCTTGGGGTACGAGGTGGGGGACCTCTGGATGATCACACACTAAACATAATTTACAGATACCAATCAGCTTCCAGCTCATTTTTGGATTAGGGGAGGAAACCGACAGGACCTGGAGGGAACCTGAAGTATGAGGAGAACACTGAAACTCCACACACACGGTCAGAGACGGGATTTGAACCCCTGAACCTCAAAGCTGCGAGACAAACATAATAACCTAGAGGTAAAATTAATTATTACATATTGATTTATATTCAAATAGGATAGTGGTAGAAGTAGGTGTGGTTAAATGACTATGAGTGGTTTACTATAGTTACTTCTGTATAATTTTTTGTGTATATTTTACTCTTTATTCTTTATTTCATCATAATTGCTTCTATTTTCATGGCATGGATGGTCAGGACTCACTAGGGTTAAGGTTGTCGTATCGTGTATGGTTATGTGTGTGGCAAACAGAATTAAAATATGATACTTGACATTCGAGTAAACATTTGATACGATGACATGCAACGTATGCTCGTGCTAAAATGTCAATATTCAACATATAAGATTATATGGGAAAAAATGACAGTAAAAAATAGGATCATGCATAAAACTATAAACAATGCATAAAAATAAAATTATGTAAAATAAAATACAATATAATTAAATAAAATACATTTGAATGTAATTAAATTAAATAATATTTGATTTGATTTAATTGAATTAAGTTTCATTTTATTTTCTTTAATAAATAAGGGAATCAGAGTGAAGATAAATGGTGGTCGTTAGATTTGTGCCACACTGATCACGGACAATTCATCGTCCAGCCACCAGGGGGCACCAAAATCACTTTCTCTGAATTCAAGCAGAATGTAAATAAATCCCGGTGTAAATGTGAACGCTGTTTATCAGCTCAGTCATGGGAGTTCTAAACTGACAGTTTATCTGGCTTGCTACACTACTTGTGACTCAGGAGGCTTTCACACTGCAGTTTAGTCTGAAGCTGTAATGGGGACCAGCGAGTGTTTTTTGGTACCGAACCCTAGACTACTAGAGTTCGGTTCTACTGGATATGTACCGCGATTAGAGTGGAATAAAGCATCCTGCACGCGTGTTTTAGCTGATGAATTCATAACAACACACATGTAGCATGAGTGGCAGGGGAACACTACGGGACACCGAAGAGGTGAGACACCTTAACGATCCTAATAATAATAATAATACTAATAACGTGAGTCGATATGATTGTTTTCTCCTTAAACGCAGACAAAATCAAGTCGGAAACCTACACCAAAGCTGCTGAGAGGGACAAAGTAAACAATCAAGAAAAGTCTTATCATGTCCCGGATCCTGCTGGATTTGTTTGCATGTCCAGTCACCTGTGTATTGACCCTGTGTCTGTCTCTGACCCCTGACCTGTTTTGATTTCTGTGTGTATGACTGGTACTTAGGCTCTGTGGCACTTTAAGCCTTGTGCTTATGATTCGTCTGAATTCCATGTGAGTCGTACCACTGCAGCTCGGGATGGAACAGGACTCCCATCTCTTATTCACATCCGTGGTGTAGCACCAGGGGCCCTGAGCGTCTCCGTCTGGGTTTCGGCAGTAATTGGACTCCAGGTCAGCTTTCGGATGCGTTTTGGGCGTGATGCTGCAAGGACAGTACAGTTATCTTTCAAACCTTTAATCATAATGCTACGGTATGAATATTATGACTTCAGTAACTCGTACTTCGGCTTGTGAGGGAACAAAGCTTCCCAGCGCTGGCACTGTGTTCCTGATTTTGTCCTGCTCTGTGTTCCTCTGTAGTCATTCCCGACGCCGTTCACACATTCAAGTAAATAACCTGAAGGGAAGAAAAATGCTTTTTAAAAAAAATAATAATAAAATGACCTGGTTCATAACAATAACAATCTCTCAACAATACATCAGGTTCAATCTGTGTTTAGTGCTCAGTCAACACTACAGTGTATCTTAGTAAAGGTGTAAAGTACTTAAGTATTCAGTTACTTGACATTTTAACCCTTTTCTCTGGCATTCGAAATGGATTTATGGCACATTTTCACTCAATATAAAGAAATGAATGATGTTGTGTCTGTGAGTCCGATCTAAAAAGGAGTCTGTCGGCTTTCAGTGTGTTTTAGACGTGTGTTTTTCCCTCTGTTGGAGAACCTTACACAGAATTTTACTGGTTGAAGATGAAATCTGAGCTGCTTTTTAGATGAACAAGCACTTGGAGAACATCTCAGAGAGCAGAAATGGGTTTGAGATCAACATTTACTTTGAAGATACAAACATTTCATGTGGAGAACTTTTAGTTTTTTGGAACATTTCTATTAATATATCGCCCCTAGTAGTCTAGGGAAAAAACAGAAATACTTATAAAACACTGCAAATTCTTAAAGTCCTGAGTTTCTGCTTTCATATTAACCTCCACTGTGGAGTGAGACATGACCAAGACACTCAATCATCAACATGGACACAACAAACACAGGAAAATCTCTTTGTCCTGTGGGAAATCAGAGCTATTACCAAAAAACAATCATTAGAATGAATAAAGTTAGCTACGTTTTTATCGACTCCCACACAACTTACGTTTCTTCTCATACAGAGCTGTACTCGCTTTCCGATACACCTGCTCTATCTTCGAGTTAGCTGGTATCGTCATACATTCCTGATCTTTCTCGATGAATACGAAAGACCTGAAACAGAGAAATGAGAGATTTCACAGGTTCAGTCATCATGTGTGTGTGTGTGTGTGTGTGTGTATGTGTGTGTGTGTGGACTGTATAACTAATCTTCGAGGTTCAGCGTGTCTCAGAGTCTCACCTGCATGTGAACTGTGTTTCTTCATCACACTTTTGTGCACATTCCTCCACCTTGGCTGTAACGTACGTTCTTCTCTGCAGCGTGTAAATCCAAGCGCCGTCGGTTTTGAGGTACGAATCTATATCTGCCAACGAAGACACAATGACATGACGCGAGTTAACACCAGTGCGAGGATGCTAGGAAGGGTTTATTTATAAAGTCTTAGTAGAGTGACTATCTAAATGCTTAATGAAACTGACTAGAAAGTACACTCAGGTGCGAAAGTTAGCGCACCCTAGCATTAAGCGCATGTTAAACAAAGCACACCGATCAGTAATAAGTTTGGAGGCTTGTGCCAGACGCACATCTTTATTCTGTCTTTGCAAAGACAAAAAAAAATCGATCCATTTTCTGTAGCACTTATCCTACACAGTGTTGTGGAAAACCTGGAGTCTGTCCTTGGGGCAGAAGGTGGCGGACACCCTGGACACCTCAGAGCTCGTCTCATGGCACAATCACACACACTCACACAATTCAGGAATGCCTACAAGGCATGTCTTTGGACTGGAGGAAACCAGAGAACCCTGAGAAAACCCCTGAAGCACAGGGAGAACATGTAAACTCCACACTCAAACACAGGGCAGTGGCGAGAAATCGAACCTGCAACCTCAGGGTGGTACGAGACAAAAGGACAAACCACTAAAAGCCACTGTAGCTCCATTTTTGTGTTGAATCTAAATTGATGTCAGTTAAAGGTGCAGCTTTCAGGTTGAACAGTTTCATATCCCAGCAGCCAATCACGTCGCAGCAGTGCAGCATATAATCATGTGGATGCAGATCGAGAGATCAGAATGAGGAAATACGTCACCTCACTCTGACTGACCTTGTTATCAGTGTCGGTTTTCAGAATATGTCGGATTTTCACGCACATCCGTTGAGCAGGAGTTCTGTGGTCAGAGGAGAACCTATGGACCGGTTCGAGCTGACAGGAAGGCTACTGTTACTCACAGAACCACTCTGTTCAACCATGATGACTAGAGAAGCAGCTCAAAACACACAGCATGTCAAACCCCCCAGCATCACATCCCAACTTCTGTCTCAACTTAGCTAGTTGCTAGCTCATAGCCAGCGTTATCTAGGGGCGAATCATCTGCTAGCTTCCTTACACACCGACATAGATGTTTATCACACATCTGACCCATCACAAGGATCAGGCTGAGAACTTGTGAGTTGTCTATCAAACAAAATGACTCCTTATGATGTAGTAACACCTTGCGAGCATGAAAAGACTAGACTAGACTCTTCTATCTGGTTGAAGTGTCTGAGAGGAGAATGCTAAAGGAAACTTCTCAGTGTCTTTGACAACGCATCACACCCCCTGCATTCGACACCAGAGTCATACCGGAGCACGTAGACTGAGACCACCGAAGACAACCACAGAACGCCACAGGAGGTCTTTCCTACCAGTGTCCATCAAACTCTATAACTCCTCCCCTTTCAGTAGAGAGCCAAGCTGACCAAATGAACACTGACCGTGTCAAAATTTCACAATAATTACATCGTACGTTAATGTAATACCATGTGCAATACCATATTATGTGCATTAGTTCTCTAGCACCTTTTTTTTTGCGCTAGGACTGGACTTGCCGGACTTCTAAGACCTGAGCTTTGGTTTGTCTTGCATTTTAGATTCCTTCTAGCTTTTTGGGGTTAGCAGGAACCAATAAATATAATAACCAGATATTATCTTTGAACATGAAGCCACTTCTTTTGTGTACAACAGGCTCCAGTTACAAGGATGGTGCACACCATACCAAAAATGTGATGTCCACGTATGTGGACACCAGGTTGTAGGAGGTTAAGGAACATGTATAATAAAGATTGTGTGGATTTAAACCAAAAAGAAATTCCAAAATGGGTTGAAAATGTATCAGTCGCTACTCGTACATACAGCAGCTTATAGTATCAACCGAGACCATTGCATTTATTATGATTATGATTCCTTATGTGACTTGAGAGCATGAAAAAGTGCTAAACTCTGCTAATGATGGCACTGAGAAATCAACAGATGTCTAGATAAGCAGGCTTCAGTGTGAATGAAAGGATTTACTTCAATAAAACTGAAGACAGAGCGGTTCAAGGATGGAAGGATAGCATGAGGTAGATTTAGAACTCATAGCCATGTTTCTGCAGAGAGGATCTAACTCCTCATGATCATACCTGCGTTCTCGGTCTGGACTTGAAGGACACCTGGTGAGGAAAGAAATTCGGAATAAATAAATATATACATGTATGATAAAGTTCATCTGGATTTCAAAATCTGAAATGGCTAGAAAGTATATCGTATTAGTCGCTACTCATACACAACAGCTTACATATATATATATATATATATATATATATATATATATATATATATATATATATATATAAACTGAAGGAATAACATTTATATAATTTGGATTATAATTTCTCTATTAATCCCTATTATCCACAAATATCCACAAGTTTATATATATATAAACTGAAGGAATAACATTTATATAATTTGGATTATAATTTCTCTATTAATCCCGATTCTCACCTGCATAAAGGAAAAACCCGAGAAGCAGAGTCGCTTTGTGAGCATCCATGCTGTAGCGCTAACACACACACTGATTTCAGAGAAGGTTCTGTCTCTTAGGCCATGTCAATAAGACAAATAATCATCGGTCAATCATTTTCTCAACAAGGACATAGAACAGAGTTCATGTTGTGTTTACTGGACCTGCGTTTACTGTTTGTGATACACAGGTTGTTAGCATTCTGTATATGGTATATGATCCTGTCTCTAAACCTCTAGTCATAGCTTGTTTTTGTGTGTGTGTGTGTAATTACTTTAAATGATTTGCTTTTTTTTCTTTTTAATCAACCGCCGTCATTTTTCAACGTCGTCTCATTTGAGTCGAATTTATGTCAAAATGTTTGCAAAACAAAACTAGCAAAGCGCTGTGTAAAACGCAGACGTTCAAGCTAGACGTTAAACGAAATAAGAAGCAATAATAAGCAAATTTTAAAGCAATAATTCAATCTCTATACATTTTAAAAGTACATTTTCAGCCCTGAGTCTGAGATCAATAAGTTAATAACTAACCTTTATCCAAACTCAATTTGCCAAACATCCAAAGTTTTCGCAAGTCTGAGCACACAGAGCTGGAGACAAAATAAAAATACAAAACGACTGAGGAAGATTAAAACCTTACTCATCCTTCATGACTTTAATTCATTAAAATACTGACCATTACATGTTTTTAGGGAGTGAAGCTCATCTGATTAACACTTTTTACCAGTACACTGGTGTTTATTTCTGTCGATTTACAGCACATTTTCACTCAGTGTAAAGAAATGAGTGATGTTGTGTCTGTGAGTCTGATCTAAAACGAGTCTGTCGTCTTTCAGTGTGTTTTAGACGTGTGTTTTTCCCTCTGTTGGAGAACCTTACACAGAATTTTACTGGTTGAAGATGAAATCTGAGCTGCTTTTTAGATGAACAAGCACTTGGAGAACATCTCAGAGAGCAGAAATGGGTTTGAGATCAACATTTACTTTGAAGATACAAACATTTCATGTGGAGAACTTTTAGTTTTTTGGAACATTTCTATGAATCTATCAGCCCTAGTAGGCTAGAGGAAAAACAGAAATCCTTCTGAAACACTACAAATTCTTAAAGTCCTGAGTATCTACTTTCATATGAGCTCCATATTAAACATTGTTTGAGTGTGTGTGTGAATGTGTGTGTGTGTGTGAGCATGTTTGAGTGTGTGTGTATGTGTGTGTGAACCATAATTCTGCTCCTTTCCACATTGTTTAATAAGTTTTTATATATTGAAGTTTCCTTAAATAAAGGCTTGTGTGTGATTAGAACAGAAAAATAAAGGACGAATGAAATGTAAAAATCTTCCTGTTTATGGTTTCAATGACTGCACAGTCTGAGTTATAACATTTTTTTATTAATAGATTTTCAATATTATTAAGGATTTAAACAGAGACACGCCTTCGTTCAGGTCAGACTCCGCCCTGAACACAGTAGTGGGGTCTAAGGTCAGAATCCCGTAGTCACCAGGAGCAAACATCTGTTTCTCCGTCACAGCTGGATGAGGGAGGTGCATTCGCAGGTCCTGAAAGAACGCACAATCACAGCAGCAAACATCTGCCACAGCAAGACCTTGTGCTTCAACAGTGGAGCACTCAGGCCTTGTGCTGATGACAGTGAAGCATTCTGGGAGCTTTCTTAGTGTGAAGTGGTTGGAACAACAGCTCCCATTAGAGAATCAGCTGGAGTACACCGACGCTGCAGGAGGAGACTAACGGAGATTAACATGAGAAGGTCCGACAGAGTCGAACACCGGGAGTGTGTGGGAAGGGCTAGGGGCATTTTTCATTTTTTCAGTTTCTGTCTGTCCGTCTGTTGTTATCAGATCCTAGTAGGCAGGAGGGGTCTGTAAAATAATCACCAGAGTTGGATATTAAAATCAAAGTAATTTCCTCACTGAACACATCAGCAGTGTGATCTCTGCTCCAGAACTGGTTAGTGAATAGAAGAATAGAATAGATGTTTATTGTCACTGTACCATTTGCATGTACAATGAAATTTAAAAAGTGTCAACCAGTCAAAAGCGCAGCAGTCATACATGCATTCAAACCCTCAACAATTAAAAAAAAGTATTAATTAGTATATAAAAAATAAATAAATAGGTGTGGAATTGTACACAATCACATTCATCATCTGTCTATTGCACATCTCATGTAAACAGTGTTTTTTGATTATTGAGTGCGGTTATGGCAGTTGGTTAAAAAACTTTAGTCTGTTTGTCCTGGCTCTGATTGTTCTGTATCGCCTTCCTGATGGTAACAGTTCAAACAGATCGTGTCCGGGGTGTGATGTGTCCTTGAGGATGCTTTGGGCTTTCTTAATACAGCGTGAACTTTGTAGATCTTCCAGTGTTGGGAGAGGGCAGCCGACGATCTTCTGGGCCATGTTTATGACCCTCTGGAGCGCTTTCCTCTGGGCCACTGTGCAGCTGGTGAACCATACGCCAATGCAGTAGGTTAGGATGCTCTCTATGGAGCACCGGTAGAGGGACACCAGTAGTCTCTAGGTGACGTTGTTCTTTCTCAGCGCCCTAAGGAAGTAGATTCTCTGCTGGGCCTTTTTCAGCAGCTCAGAGGTGTTCGTGCTCCAAGTCAGGCCCTCCTCTATCTGGAGGAGTCTATTCTGTTCTAACTGTCTCACCTGGACTGAGTCCTGAATTTCCTTCTTAAACCACTTGTGGGTCAGGATTTTACTGAAATCTGGCCGAGAATCAGGGTCCCGTTGCAGGCAGAAGTGAATCAGATCCCAGCAATCTGTGTGATCAGTCATAAGATTCAGACACAAACTTCACACAATAAAATGAATCATGAAAAGTGACACTTGTGCATTCCCTCACCCTTTGAACCATAAGAAAAGAGGCGCAGTCGTCCATTAATAAGCTCTTCATCGTCAATGAAGGGCGATGATCCGCAGATCATTTCGTAAAGGACTACTCCCAGACTCCAGACAGCATGAGGAACGCCCAAATACTGTCTCTGGAGAACCCATTCAGGAGGATAGTAACCCTGAGTGACTGTAAGCCAGCTGGTAAATAACACCTGAGTAGCAGTGAATAAACCCCCTAACTACACACTAATATAATCGCTGCTATTAAAACTGATCAGAACTAAAGGTTGTGAAGTCTAAATGAACTACAACAACATGACAGAAGTACACCCAATCCATGCAGGAGCTTTCTGAACTAATAGATTTGATCAGATAATTAATCTCCAGCTTGTTTGGGCAAACTCTTGCTAAATGTCATGTATGTGCACACCGGACACGCACGTGCTTTTGCAGTTCACGGTCTCGTGCTCGTGCCGCTGTCCG
Organism: Hemibagrus wyckioides; assembly: GCF_019097595.1. NCBI lineage: Eukaryota > Metazoa > Chordata > Actinopteri > Siluriformes > Bagridae > Hemibagrus > Hemibagrus wyckioides. Next base: position 4,844,478 of record NC_080734.1, on the reverse strand, counting down.
GTCAGTAACCCCTCTGTCACAAATGCACCGTCTTTCTCATGGCATATGCAGGACTAAAACCCTACATGGGGAGCAGAAACACGGTCTTGGTGCCGGACGAGAATCAGGGACCGATCCACTAACATTAGTGTCTGTCACAGTATCTTTAGGAAGCAGAAATCTGTACATTTCTAGTGCACAAGGCACAGGCTCTGCTACTAGCTCGTGTGTAGCTAGCCTGAACTAGCTAACGTTAGCTAAATTAGTATTAGGAAGAAACTACGTGATAAAAGGACGATAATAAAAAAGCAGAACTGGAATGAAGAAGAAGAAAATGAGAGGGAAACTTGTAGCTGATGTTAAATTCATGTTTAATTCATCTTCAGACGGTAAACCTCATACACTTCACAAACAACCTCGTTACCTGAATGAATGGAGGACTGAAACGTGCTCCTCTTCCTCACTGCTGACGTCATCGCCAAACTGCACAGGGCTGTGATCTGATTGGACAGAGCCACAAAGACCCACTCTATACAGCTCTGTGATTGGATGTTTGCTGCTTTTTGCATGAACAGTGATTGATCAGTGATTGAGAATACACACACACACACACACACATACATATATTACATATATATACATATATATATATATAGCAAACATGAAATCAAGCAAACTTGAAATCAAGCTGGTGGTAATGCAGGACTGTAAATAGCCATTTATCAGGTGATTATGATGACATCAAATTAGATTGGCGGGATATTTGTGGAATTTACATGTTTATTACATCAACTACTCGCTCGGGATTACAGCGTCACACGCCTTCACGTTGAACGTGATTTAACTCCTTTGAGGAGGAGGGGGTGGAATGTTTGAAGAATTACTCACATTCACCTGACTTAAACCCAATAGAACACCTCTGGGACATTATGTTTCGGCCCATCCGAGGCTGTCAGGTTGCCACTCAGACTGTCCAGTCTGAGGAGCTCAGTGATGCTCTGGTCCAGATCTGGGAGGAAAAACCTCAGAACACCATCCGTCGTCTCTTTAGGAGCATGAACCGACGTTTTCAGGCATCTATACAAGCATGTGGGGGCCATACCAACTACTGAGTACCATTTTGAGTTGCTGCAATGAAATTTCAGCAAAATGGACTAGCCTGCTGCATCATTTTTTCACTTTGATTTTCAGGGTTTCTTGGAATTCTGCCCTCTGTAGATTGATTCATTTTTTGATTCAGCGAGTTTGGTGTGAAGGAACTTGACTGGCCTTGACTATCCAGCATGTTATTTTTCCCCCTTCCTGTTCCAACATGACTGCACACCAGTGCACAAAGCAAGGTCCATAAAGACCTGGATGAGTGAGTTTGGTGTGGAGGAACTTGATTGGCCTGCCCTCAACCTGATAGAATACCTTTGGGATGAAGAGCCAGGTCTTCTTGTCCAACATCAGAGCCATTCCCAAACTGGGACCTTTATGTGCACATGAATGTAATATGGAGTTGTCCCGCCCTTTGCAGCTTTAATTCAATTCAATTTATTTTGTATAGCGCCTTTTACAATGAACATTGTCTCAAAGCAGCTTTACAAAAGAAGAAAACAGAGAAAGGGGAGGGGAAAATGAAAAATAATAATAAAAAATAAAAAAATAAAAAATAACTAATTAACTAGAAATAACAATAAATTATTAAATTCTATAATTAGACTATTTTATTTTATCCCTATAACAGCTTCAACTCTTCTGTTTATTGGAATTTTTGACCATTCCTTTAGAAGAGCATTTGTGAGGTCAGGCACTGATGTTGGACGAGAAGGCCTGACCCGCAGTCTCTCTAATTCATCCTAAAGGTGTTCTGTTAGGTTGAGGTCAGGACTCTGTGCAGGCCAATCAAGTTCCTCCACACCAAACTCTCTCATCCATGTCTTTATGGACCTTGCTTTGGTCACTGGTGTGCAGTCATGTTGGAACAGGAAGGGGTCATCCCCAAACTGTTCACACAAAGTTGGGAGCAAGAAATTGTCCAAAATGTCTTGGTATGAAGCTGAAGCATTGGATTGGATTGGATTGGATTAGATTAGATTAGATTAGATTAGATTAGATTAGATTAGATTAGATTAGATTAGATTCAACTTTATTGTCACTGCACATGTGGGTACAAGGCAACGAAATACAGTAAGAGTTCCTTTCACTGGAACTAAGGGGCTGAGCCAAACCCCTGAAAAACAACACCTGAATTCAATGATTTGGAGGGGTGTTCCAAAACTTTTGGCAATATAGTGTATGTATGTGTGATAAGAACGCGTTTTCCTCTCACTTTCCCTCTTAGATAGGTAGGCCAGCCATGTGACGGGGTGGGCCCTCAGTCTCTAACTTCAGGCCCTGGCTTTTTTCTCCCTTGACACACAGTTTTCATTTAACAGATTCAATTTAAAATAATCAAAATGTTTCCTCCTGGTTACTCAAGCTGTGTGTGTGTGTGTGTGTGTGTGTGTGTGTGTGTGAAGGTGTAAAACATAGTTCATTCTTTGCAAATATTTCAAATTATGTCTCATCGTCCAACATTTTGTATTTAAAAAAAACACAAACAGTGTTTTCAGTGACAGTCCATCACAGGGCACACACACACACACAATCAGCCTACAATGTATGTCTTTGGACTGAGGGAGGAAACCAGAGTACCCAGAGGAAACCCACAAAGCAGAGGGAAAACATGTAAGCTCCACATACACAGGGCAAGACTGGAAATCGAACCACCAACCCCAGAAAACAGAGTCTGAGTTAAATTATTATTTTTGGTGTCAACCTCGTTGCTTCTGACAAGAGATTTAACTTATAACTTATAACATGGTTTTAGTTGTGAAACAGTGTGCACATCTTAACACACAATGGACTAGTATCCCACCCGGGATGCATTCCCTTATCACCACCCTTATGATGATGGTTTTCTTTATCCTATTCTAATGATAAATCCCTGCTTCTGTACTAATAAACTAGATTACTGTGTACTGTGGTTTTACTATGGTGCTTTATTACAGTCAGGGTACCATGGTTACTGAACAGTTATTCAAGAAAATATATAACTTTGGTAACAAGGGGCGTGGCTAGGGCTAATCATTATCAATAGGTCTCGAGACCGGAAAGATTTTAATCCAGCCCTGAATGTTTTATATGGCGTCAAATCCGCGCCATAAATATCGTACTCGTAAAAATAAATAAAACACATCACAAGGATGCTAGTTTGTTCTTTCCAGCATGTTAGTGTTTGTTATTCCAAAAATCACGCATAGAGTTTTATGCAGATTAGGGGGCGGGATAAAAGTCCCCACTGGTCCACTGCTTCTCAGCCTACTGCCCTTCTCTAGCCAGTCTGTAAAGTGACGTCACTGACGCGTGACTCTGCCAGTTAGTGTTTGAATCTGTCTTAAGCAAGTGAGAAGATTTAATTAATCCGTTTCTTAAATGTGTGTCTGTTGTAGTATCGAGTGAAACTTCCTGTTATTATGCTAAAGAGTATTTTAATGAACTGGACAAGTGTATCATTGTACAATCATTAGCATCATAGCATAACATCATTGTTGCTCAAACAGTAGAGTAGTGCGCTAACAGCACTAAGCTCATGTGTTCAGTTTCATCATGATGAAATGTAGAGCTTTAAAGTAATGACCTTCACTTTGTGTTTACTCTGATCTCTGTATTAACCCAGACTCTTAATCAGAGTCCTGTATCACCATGTCCACAGGTTCAGGTCAGTCAGATAAAGGCTCAGGTCAGTCAGATACAGGGTCAGATACAGGCTCAGGTCAGTCAGATACAGGCTCAGGTCAGTCAGATACAGGCTCAGGTCAGTCAGATACAGGCTCAGATACAGGCTCAGGTCAGTCAGATACAGGCTCAGGTCAGTCAGATACAGGCTCAGATACAGGCTCAGGTCAGTCAGATACAGGCTCAGGTCAGTCAGATACAGGCTCAGGTCAGTCAGATACAGGCTCAGATACAGGCTCAGGTCAGTCAGATACAGGGTCAGGGTCAGATACAGGCTCAAGTCAGTCAGATACAGGCTCAGATACAGGCTCAGGTCAGTCAGATACAGGGTCAGATACAGGCTCAGATCAGTCAGATACAGGGTCAGATACAGGCTCAGGTCAGTCAGATACAGGCTCAGATACAGGCTCAGGTCAGTCAGATACAGGCTCAGGTCAGTCAGATACAGGCTCAGGTCAGTCAGATACGGGGTCAGATACAGGCTCAGGTCAGTCAGATACAGGCTCAGGTCAGTCAGATACAGGCTCAGGTCAGTCAGATACAGGCTCAGATACAGGCTCAGGTCAGTCAGATACAGGCTCAGGTCAGTCAGATACAGGCTCAGGTCAGTCAGATACAGGCTCAGATACAGGCTCAGGTCAGTCAGATACAGGCTCAGGTCAGTCAGATACAGGCTCAGGTCAGTCAGATACGGGGTCAGATACAGGCTCAGGTCAGTCAGATACAGGCTCAGGTCAGTCAGATACAGGCTCAGGTCAGTCAGATACGGGGTCAGATACAGGCTCAGGTCAGTCAGATACAGGCTCAGATACAGGCTCAGGTCAGTCAGATACAGGCTCAGATACAGGCTCAGGTCAGTCAGATACAGGCTCAGGTCAGTCAGATACAGGCTCAGGTCAGTCAGATACAGGCTCAGATACAGGTTCAGGGGCTGCAGGATCAGAGATGGACACATGCACTAATCAGGACATGGCCAAGTCCATGCTGGTGCTGTAATGAAGCATAGATTCTCTATGCAATGTTTTCCAGATGACCGTTAATAAAAGCTAGATATTCAGTTTTATATGAGGATATGAAAGTCTGCTGCTTTTCTCTTTATCACATTTTTGGCTCTTTCCCCGATATTTTCAGGAGGCAGACTGCCTGTGGAAAAAGAAGAATAAACACTGTTCCAGAACCCAGGAAAGATACATTACAAAGTTACATTATTTTCTGTTTAGTGTCACCCAAATGAGGATGGGTTCCCTTCTGAGCCTGGTTCCTCTCAAGATTTCTTCCTTTCCATCCCAGGGAGTTTTTCCTTGCCACCGTTGCCACAGGCTTGCTCATTAGGGATAAAATAGTCTAATTATAGAATTTAATAATTTATTCTTATTTCTAGTTAATTAGTTATTTTTTATTTTTTATTATTATTTTTCATTTTCCCCTCCCCTTTCTCTGTTTTCTTCTTTTGTAAAGCTGCTTTGAGACAATGTTCATTGTAAAAGGTGCTATACAAAATAAATTGAATTGAATCCTTGTTTTCTTAACTAAACCAGAAATATCCATAACTAATCTTATAGGTGTCATCAAAGATTTTAGTGTCTTCTCAGGTTATAGGATTAATTTTAGTAAATCTGAAGCCATGCCCCTAGGTAACCTACAAGCTGTCCTTCCAAGTTCACTTTCTATCCCATTTAAGTGGTCCCCATTGGCCTTTGTATATCTGGGAATACATATAACCCCTAAATTCGACCAGATGTTTAAGTCAAATTTTACTCCCCTTTTTAATCATATTAAACTTGATTTAGAAAGATGGAATACTCTCCCTATTTTTTGGCTGGGGGGCATTACTCTTTTGAAAATGAATGTTCTTCCAAGATTATTATATCCGATTCAGATGATTCCAGTTCTTTGCTTGCAGAAAACATTAAAAGACAGATGGTTCAATTCTTTTATATGGGCTAATAAAAGACCTCGCCTTAGGATGAACATATTGCGTCTACCAGAAGATATGGGCGGTCTTGGTCTCCCGGATATTAGAAGGTATCCGCTTGGTGCCCATTTACGTTACATGACTACTTGGATTTCAGAAGACCCAACTTCATTATGGCTTAATATAGAGTCCTTTCAATCACAGGTCCCTCTTCAAAATTTTCTCTTTCTCAAAAGTATGGAGACGGTTAGAGTAGCTTGTACAAATCCTATTACTTTAAACTCTGTGAATATGTAATAATCTAGATTTTCCCCCAGGTGTCAGTGATTCATGTTTTCCAAAGTGGGCTCTTAAGGGGCTTTCTAAACTAAACAATCTTTTTGATAATAATACTCTTATGTCTTTTAGTCAGACTTCCCAAAAATACAACCGTGATGGGCGGGATTTTTTCCGCTATTTACAAATAAGAAATTATATTCAAAAGGATACAACACTTCTTTCTAATGCAACTTCCTCAGAAACTGAGAAGCAGCTTTTTGAGATGCGCTCAACTAAATCTAGAAGTTCATTTTAGAGTATGTTATCGGAGTATGTTGGCACATCCGCTCATTTTCTCAAAACGATTTGGGAAAGGGAACTTAATATTCAAGTAGCAGATAAGGACTTGAATATGGTTTGGAAAAATGCAAAGAGTCTGAGTATATGTAACAAAGTAAGAGCTATTCAGCTCAAGATTCTTCACAGAGCTCACATTTCTCCTTCCCAGCGCAGTAGATGTAGGGCTTAGTTTTCTCATTTCTGTCCTAAATGCAAGATAGAAATAGGTAGTCTTACTCATTGTTTGTGGTTCTGTAACAAGATACAGAGGTTCTGGTGGGGGGTTTCTGAAGAACTGAATAAGATTAAGATAAGAAGAGTGTTTCATTAAATTTGGGAACCTTTTCTGACATATGTTGACCTTGATATTGCTTCCATCCTGACAAGAGGATTTATCTAAGGATGTCATAGCTGGTTTTGTTAGTTGTACTATAATCTTTACTCATTGTCAGTACTTCAATATTTTACTTTCCCCGACTTGCTGAATTCCCATGTATGTGTATACGCACATGTAACCATTGCATCTTGTGTGAGCTGAAATTATTATTATTTTTGTTTGTTTGTTTGCATTGTTTTTATTTACCTGTTGAAAAGTGAAAATTCATAAAGCATATTTAAAAAGAAAAAAAAAAGTATTAAATCAGGAGTCTGATGACTTTTCCATCTCTGGTATTCTACTTTTTCAGTTTTTTATTCATTTTCAGAACTGTTACCTTTCAGTAGTTTGATGTTGTGAGGTGAAAATTTGTAAATAAAGCTGACAAAGATAGATATGGTATTATAATTTGCTATAGATATGTATTAATCCATTTTCTAAAGAAAATACAATAGCAGAATGCATTAATCTATTTAAAAGTGATCAGAAATGGATTGTGGGACGTTTTCTCCAAAGCAGACTGTATCGTCTGTGCTACTGAGAAAATCAGAGAAATCTCACTGGATTATACAAGCTGTGGATCTGCCTGTCTGTGGAAATAGAAACTCATTTATAGATTTATCTATTTATTTATCGTTATTTGCATTTAAATACACTACCTTTTTACAGACTAAAACTGACTTGTATTAAAGAGCCCTAACTCTAGCTCTATGATTTTATATTGATCACTTTAACCATTTCCCTTTTTTATAATTTATATTCTATCCCACTCGATAAACTCAGAAAATTCAATATGAAACTGAGGGATTTTAATCTAAAAGTTACTGCCTAACCTTGTGTGTGTGTGTGTGTGCGTGTGTGTATAATTTGAAAGAAGAACATCAAGTCCAGACGAAAATAAGTGGAAAAATGTTGAGATTTTTATTTATTTTTTATTTCCAATGTCATACATATATATAATAATAATTATATAATGTAATTAGCAGAAGGCTCGATCCAGAGCTATTTACAGAAGGGCTCTGACCCCATCATTACACTGCTATTACCCCAGCTGCACTACTGGAGCCTTCAGAAATTTGGGCTTGTGTGTTTTACTCATTATTGGATCAGTGATTGGTTTCACACTGATACAGTAAAACACTGTAATGGTTATAATAACGCTTATGATTTTAGAGTAGATAGAATTAATTTTGGTTCATTTCAGTGATTCTTAGTGAACTACTGTCGATGTATTTTTATTGACAGAGTCTTCAAAAGCACTTCTGAAAGCTGCTCTGGATAAAGCCTTCTGCTAAATGCCGTAAATGACAATGTAAAAATCTTAAATTCTACTTAAATCTAACGTTTATATAACATTTACATCTTAGAAAAAAAAAAAAAAGCAACAGGAGCAAGGCTCCATAGTTCTTATGGATGCCCATACAGCAGATATTATATTTAAAAAACAAATGATTATAAAATAATAATAATAATAATAATAATAATAATAATAAACACACTAATAATACTTTTTAAAAAAAACTTAATAATAATAAAGGCACTCATTAGATCTGTATATATATATATATATATATATATATATATATATATATATATATATATATATATATATATATATACACATACATACAGTATCTCACAGTACACCCCTCACATTTTTGTAAATATTTTATTATCTTTTCCTGTGACAACACTGAAATTCCCCTCTGCTCCAATGTACAGTAGTGAGTGTCCAGCCTGTATAACAGTGTAAATTTGCTGTCTCCTCAAAATAACTCAACACACAGACAATAATGTCTAAACCATTGGCAACAAAAGTGACTACACTCCTAAGTGGTGTAAGAAAAATAAAACGATGAGGGTGTTGAAGATCTTAATGTAGAAGTTTATTGCAGTGTCGCAGTGACAAAATACATGAAGTACTTTGGGTTCATCGGAGTCAAAAAGAAGCAGGACAAATCCTGCTCAAACCTTTTATACAGTGTTTCCCGTCTGTAATTTAAATGAGTTTCACTTTAAATGTAAATTAGTGTAAGAACTGAGTATCCCCCAAATGGCTGGATGATACTGTCGTCTAGTCGGATGTCCTTAAATGGTCATCAAGGTCACGTATACCTTGGCTAGGTATTGTTCTAGGTGTTATCACCCAAATGGTCGGGCGATACTAAATGGTAATCAAGGTCACGTATACCCTTTGTTCAGCGACTGTTCTTGATGTCTTGCTGCCGCTCCCAGACTAATAATTGATTGGATTAAGTGTTCTAAATGTTTGGTAAGGCTGCTTTAAGCCAATGTAAAAATACCAAAATAGATAAACTGGTCTGAATTAAAGATATTTCTATATGATATGTAAGCCTTTTTGGGAATGAGCTCTTTCAGATGTGTACTGTGGAGTGGAATCTGGGTTGAGGCAGTCTGTAGTTTCTTACAGTCCCCCCTTTGATGCTTTTGGCCCTGAAGCATCACAACACTTCCTTTACACAGATTACACCTCCCATTCCGAGCAGGTGCCCAGTGGCGGTGAAGCCCTGCAGTGGGTTGTCCTCCTTCGGCCCTCAGAGAATCTTACCCGTCATCGAAACTTCACCTCATGCACACTGGTTATGGCTCCATTCCACTAGGCAAACTTATCATAATGTTTCTTCTTAAAATTTGTTTCTATGTACAAATATTTCCTGGGTTTGGAGCAGAGGCATTCAGAAACCATCAGAACCAACGGGAACATCCTACATTGATTATTCCACTGTTATGCCGATGATACCCAGGTATATGTTTCATCAAAACCAGATGAAATATCTAATTTGTCTAGACTAACTGATTGTGTTAAAGATATTAGAGATTGGATGACCGATAATTTTCTATTACTAAATTCTGATACGACAGAGATATTACTTATTGGCCCAGAAACCAGTACACAGAAGCTCTCGCAATTCAGCTTGCATCTAGAAGGATGTACTGTTACTACTAGCTCGACAGTGAAAGACCTGGGCATATTATTAGACAGCAACTTATCCTTTGAAAATCATATTTCCAATATCACAAAAACAGCCTTCTTCCATCTTAGAAATATTGCCAAGCTTAGGAACATTGTATTTAGCTCCAAAACATTGGAATAGTCTTCCTGACAGTGTTCGGGGCTCAGACACAGTCTCCCAGTTTAAACGTAGACTAAAGACTTGTCTCTTTAGCCAGGCATACATTTAACACATCCCATAACCTTGTGCTCCAGTACATCTGATTAAATGCACATTATCATCTAGTACTGCTAATATTATGAACAGCAGCTACGCTAATGCTGTTCCATTGTTTCCCTTCTTCTACCCATCCTGAGGCATACAGAGACTGTGCCGGCTCCAGTGGCATCCGGAGATGGACCAGGTCCAGCCGGGTTCTGCTTTGTGAGGATTGGGGTATTCAAAGCAGCGCTGTGGACAACACAGCTTATTGATTTACATAACATTCTACGCATCACACAATTGTCACCCAAATGAGGATGGGTTCCCTTTTGAGTCTGGTTCCTCTCAAGGTTTCTTCCTCATACCATCTAAGGGAGTTTTTCCTTGCCTCAGTCGCCTCAGTCACCTCAGGCTTGCTCACTTGGGATAACATCTAGGACTGTTTTTCTGTTTAGATGTTTGTTGTTTTCTTATGTTGTTTCTCATGTAAAGCTGCTTTAAGACAATGCTCTTTGTTAAAAGCACTATACAAAATTGAATTATTGAAGTATCTGCAATCTGACATATCAATATGGAACACATAAAGCATAGCATAATGCACTGGGAGCAGCAGCAAGACATCAAGAACAGTCACTGGACAAAGGGTATACATGACCGTGATTACCATTTAGTATCGCCCGACCATTTGGGTGATAACACCTAGAACAATACCTACCCAAGGTATACGTGACCGTGATGACCATTTAAGGACATCCGACTAGACGACAGTATCATCCAGCCATTTGGGGGATACTCAGTTCTTACACTAATTTACATTTAAAGTGAAACTCATTTAAATTACAGACGGGAAACACTGTATAAAAGGTTTGAGCAGGATTTGTCCTGAGTTTTTTGACTCCGATGAACCCAAAGTACTTCATGTATTTTGTCACTGCGACACTGCAATAAACTTTTACATTAAGATCTTCAACACCCTCATTGTTTTATTTTTCTTACAGTGGAAATGTCTAAATTGGGCCCAAAGTGTCAATATTTTGTGTGGCCACCATTATTTTCCAGCACCGCCTGAACCCTCTTGGGCATGGAGTTCATCAGAGCTTCACAGGTTGCCACTGGAGTCCTCTTCCACTCCTTCATGATGACATCACAGAGCTGGTGGATGTTAGAGACCTTGCGCTCCCCCACCTTCCGTTTGAGGATGCCCCACAGATGCTCAATAGGGTTTAGGTCTGGAGACATGCTTGGCCAGTCCATCACCTTTACCCCCAGCTTCTTTGGCAAGACAGGGGTCGTCTTGGAGCTGTGTTTGGGGTCGTTATGTTGGAATACTGCCCTGTGGCCCCATCTCCGAAGGGAGGGGATCATGCTCTGCTTCAGTATGTCACAGTACATGTTGGCATTCATGGTTCCCTCAATGAACTGTAGCTCCCCAGTGCCGGCAGCACTCATGCAGGCCCAGACCATGACACTCCCATCACCATGCTTGACTGTAGGCAAGACACACTTGTCTTTGTACTCCTCACCTGGTTGCCACCACACACGCTTGACACCATCTGAACTAAATAAGTTTATCTTGGTCTCATCGGACCACAGGACATGGTTCCAGTAATCCGTGTCCTTAGTCTGCTTGTCTTCAGCAAACTGTATGCAGGCTTTCTTGTGCATCATCTTTAGTAGAGGCTTCCTTCTGGGACGACAGCCATGTAGACCAATTTGATGCAGTGTGCGGCGTATGGTCTGAGCACTGACAGGCTGACCCCCCACCCCTCTGACCGGCTGACCCCCCACCCCTTCAACCTCTGCAGCAATGCTGGCAGCACTCATACGTCTGTTTCCCAAAGACGACTTCCGGATATGACTCTGAGCACGTTCACTCAACTTCTTTGGTGGACCATGGCAAGGTCTGTTCTGAGTGGAACCTGTCCTGTAAAACCACTGAATGGTCTTGCCCACCGTGCTGCAGCTCAGTTTCAGGGTCTTGGCAATCTTCTTATAGCCTAGGCCATCTTTATGTAGAGCAACAATTCTTTTCTTCAGATCCTCAGAGAGTTCTTTACCATGAAGTGCCATGTTGAACTTCCAGTGACCAGTATGAGAGGGTGTGAGAGCGATAACACCAAATTTATCACACCTGCTCCCCATTCACACCTAAGACTTTGTAACACTAACGAGTCACATGACACCGGGGAGGGTAAATGTCTAATTGGGCGCAATTTGGACATTTCCACTTAGGGGTGTAGTCACTTTTGTTGCCAACGGTTTAGACATTAATGGCTGTGTGTTGAGTTATTTTGAGGGGACGGCAAATTTACACTGTTATACAGGCTTTACACTCACTACTGTACATTGGAGCAGAGGGTCAATTCTTCAGTGTTGTCACATGAAAATATATAATAAAATATTTACAAAAATGTAAGGGGTGTACTCACTTTTGTGAGATACTGTATATATAATAATAATAATTATATAATGTAATTAGCAGAAGGCTCGATCCAGAGCTATTTACAGAAGGGCTCTGACCCCGTCATTACATCCACACCTCGTCTCACACTGCTATTACCCTAGCTGCACTACTGGAGCCTTCAGAAATTTGGGCTTAGGTGTTTTACTCATTATTGGATCAGTGATTGGTTTCACACTGATACAGTAAAACACTGTAATGGTTATAATAACGCTTATGATTTTAGAGTAGATAGAATTAATTTTGGTTAATTTCAGTGATTACTAGTGAACTAGTGTCGATGTATTTTTATTGACAGTCTTCAAAAGCACTTCTGAAAGCTGCTCTGGATAAAGCCTTCTGCTAAATGATAATTATAATTATATATAATAATAATACTACTGTGGAACCTCGACATGCCCTGTCTTCAAATTTTCTTCTTAAGAATTGAAATTTTGGAAGAAATTAGCATCTGCATACGAAGGATTTTCAACATACGAACGAACCGAACCGAACGCCGGCTAATTTGTAGATTTTTGGGAGGCTGGAATGGATTATCTACATTTAAATTATTTCTGAATTAAAATTTATATGCCGAGGTTCCAGTGTAGCAGTAATAATAATAAACAACTAAATAAAACATTCATTTAAACAAAACTGGCAAGTCCCTTAAAGGTTAAAGGTTGTCCCACTTTAGACCTGGGTGTCTGACCCATGGTGGGATTGACCGCTCGTCACAGAATGGACTGTGAAAAAGAGCTGTATCTGTTTCTTTTTAAACAATTTGGTGCCTTTCGTGGTTGAAAGGATGTTCATCAAAACTACCTACCTTCCTTCTTACCCACCTAACTGCATACTGACCACCACATTCTGCCACACCCACCTGCACCACCAGGCCTCACACACCCACCTGCTCCAGTCAGCCCAGCCCACCCAGCTACCCCAACAGGCTCCCCCTCCCGCCCAACCCGCCAGCCTGTACCACGCAGCCCACCCCTACCCCCCCGCTCCGACACAGCCCACACCATCGCCCGCCTCCCGGCCACAGCACGACACCACCGCCCACCCCCTCCAGACCTATCAAGCGTGCCCACCCTCCGGTGGCCCCCGCCCGTCATGCACACTATGTTCCCTGCCCCTCCACCTACCTAAACATGACCACCCCCCACCCCCTCCCGACCTACCCAGTCCCGCCCAGTCTACTACACCCTCTCACCCCCCCGAATCCACCGACCTGAACACACACCTAACTAGGAACTAGAGCTGCACGATTACTCCTTAAAAAATTGCCATCATGATTCTACGCCATCTTAATCCTACTTTACTACAGTTCAGCTAAATCTATTTTCATGGAAATGAGAGAAGTGTAACGAGGAGAGAGGAGCGTTACCAAGTATCATCTATTTTTCAGTTTTAAACTAGATTACGCTGCATTACAAGCAATGTTTACTCACGGTCTCTACACCAAAGGGTAACACCACCAACCTGTTTAATCACCTGACACATTCCAGACCACACTAACGTTAATAAAAGCGACGTTATTCAGCGCAGGGGAGCGTCAATAAATGACTAACTGAATGACACTAAACCGATGTTGTTACAAACACCTTCACACTGTCTTTCACATGTGAGTAAAAATTATCATTTAAAACATTAGATGGAATTGGATTCACACAGCACATTAAATTAAAATAATGTCTAATTTATTTTACTAAAAGGCTTAAAAAGAAGATAAACATAAGATTAAAACTAATAAACATAATAAGATTATTTTTATTAATTATTCTTATTATAGATTATTAAGATGATTTTACGTTTTAATTTAATTTAATTTAAATTCTATTTAAATAATAGAATTTAAAATACATGTATTAAAATTAATTATTAATATTTTAAATAAATTCTATTTATTACTACAAAAGTGAAACAAGAAGTGCCTCTTTTTATTACATTTTGAGGGCTTCTTCTATTTTATATGAATATTTTTATGGCAAAATTGTGATTTATTTATTTCTCATGAAAAACCTGGTAGTCATTTGTTTTTATTTGTTTAAATTTAATAAAAGCAAAGAGCATTTTTTCTGTTTTGTTTACGTTTGGTAATTTAAGGTGCAGGGTTTCTAAATCACTAAAGTTCATAGAAATAGAAAAGCGTGATTTATATTCTAAAAAAACGACGTATTTCTCATTTGGTCCAGAATCGTGCAGCTCTACTTCACACCTAAACAACTGAAACTCAACCTACTGACCTACACAACTGTCCACCTACCAGCTCACTGACTGACCACCTACACATACCTACTGACCTACACAACTGTCCACCTACCAGCTCACTGACTGACCACCTACACACACCTACTGACCTGAACACTGTCCACCTACCAGCTCACTGACAGACCACCTACACACACCTACTGACCTACAGAACTGTCCACCTACCTGCTCACTGACTGACCACTTACACACACCTACTGACCTACACAACTGTCCACCTAGCTGCTCACTGACTGACCACTTACACACACCTACTGACCTACACAACTGTCCACCTAGCTGCTCACTGACAGACCACCTACACACACCTACTGACCTACACACCACCTGCTCATCTACACACACCTACACACCTGCTCATATATACACAAATCTCTACCTACCTACACCCCACCTACACAAATATCTACCTACCCACATATCTACCTATCTACACCCCACCTACACAAATATCTACCTACCCACATATCTACCTATCTACACCCCACCTACACAAATATCTACCTACCCACATATCTACCTATCTACACCCCACCTACACAAATATCTACCTACCCACATATCTACCTATCTACACCCCACCTACACAAATATCTACCTACCCACATATCTACCTACCTACACCCCACCTACACAAATATCTACCTACCCACATATCTACCTATCTACACCCCACCTACACAAATATCTACCTACCTACACCCCACCTACACAAATATCTACCTACCTACACCCCACCTACACAAATATCTACCTACCCACATATCTACCTATCTACACCCCACCTACACAAATATCTACCTACCCACATATCTACCTATCTACACCCCACCTACACAAATATCTACCTATCTACACCCCACCTACACAAATATCTACCTACCCACATATCTACCTATCTACACCCCACCTACACAAATATCTACCTACCTACACCCCACCTACACAAATATCTACCTACCCACATATCTACCTATCTACACCCCACCTACACAAATATCTACCTACCTACACCCCACCTACACAAATATCTACCTACCCACATATCTACCTATCTACACCCCACCTACACAAATATCTACCTACCCACATATCTACCTATCTACACCCCACCTACACAAATATCTACCTACCCACATATCTACCTATCTACACCCCACCTACACAAATATCTACCTATCTACACCCCACCTACACAAATATCTACCTACCTACACCCCACCTACACAAATCTCTACCTACCTACACAAATATCTACCTATCTACACCCCACCTACACAAATATCTACCTACCTACACCCCACCTACACAAATATCTACCTACCTACACAAATATCTACCTATCTACACCCCACCTACACAAATATCTACCTACCTACACCCCACCTACACAAATATCTACCTACCTACACAATTATCTACCTATCTACACCCCACCTACACAAATCTCTACCTATCTACACCCCACCTACACAAATATCTACCTAGCAGGGATAACTAGCATGCGCAGGTCTGGTGAGCGGTGAGCAGAGGCCGCGGGGCTCAGGTAGGCAGGCGGGGCAGGCCGGACGGGCCAGGCAGGGCAGGGCAGACTACGTGTACAGGCAAAGCAGGGCAGGTCGGGGGGGGGTTAGCCATATGGGGCAAGCTGTGTGAGCTGGGCTGAGTGGGGCAGGCTGGGTGATGCAGGCCGGGTGATGCAGGTAAGGTGAGGCAGAATAAGTGATGTGAAGTACGCTAGCTGAGGCGTGATAGGATAGGAACGGTAGGAATAAACTTACATTTAGAATTGTTTTGATTATTCTCAACAATTTTGATCTGAACTTAGTAGTTCTGAGTTCAAAGAATATTCAATGTGCATCTATATGCATGTGATGTCAGGTGTAATAATAATAATCTAAATATTATAGACATCACTTTTCATAATACATGTTTAGTCTGTGTCCTTGCCAGTGATGTTTTATAGTTAAAAAAACTTAACATTTATGACTGCACTAATAACTATAGCACTGATAACAAAATCTTATCAAATAAAATCTAAATGTAAAGGTGATGAGGAGAGTTTACAAACTATACTGAAACTCAAATATCACAAAATCTCCTCAGATCAAATCTAAATGAATAGTCTGTACCGGTGATGAGGAGAGTAATGGGCTTTGGTTTTGCCTGAGTGATGAACTTTCATCCGTCTACATCTGGAGGGCAGACCATCACTCTCACCAGGACAGAACCACATGCCACTGGACACTGATGAATCATCATCTGGAGGGCTGACCATCAGGTTCTGTGAGGATTGTAACGTACTGTGAACTGAAGGGTCGAACGCTAGATGTTCCTCAGATTTAAACCTGGACTCTTTCTGTTCATCAGAAGGGCTACAATGTTCTGTATTGCCTGGCAGAAGCTGGTGAAGTTTCATCAGCCACTTGGGTTCTTCTGCTTTCTGCCTTCGAAGCACCTTCTCAGAGAGCTAACAAGACACAAGACTTCCCCTGGAGTCAAAGAGAGGGAGAAGAAGAGGAAGATATGTTGTGATCATGGCTCGAAGGAGCTAAAAGGACAGTGAGGTTGTGGAGTTCAGGATGTTCAGTGTGTTTTAGCTTCACTGCATGAATAACGTTCATCTTCTTCTTTTACATTATGAGGAACAAAAAACTGAACGTGTTTTCTCATCACCTTCTTTGCCATAATCTTCACTGAACTTCTACAAATCTACACAACAACAGCAGAACTTTATAGAGCAGGGTTCTCCAACCTGTTTTCCTTTAAGAGCTACTTTGACTAAATGGATATTGTTTTCATTTAGATCATTAAATTATTGTTTTAAACACTTGTCAGATTGAAGACACAAAAAAATCTCTCTTACCTCAGTCTGAAAGTGTGAACCGTCAAGTCTCCAAAGTAGAAATGATCTCTTCAGCAGTCCCACGTCACTGTTCTAATTCTGAGTCTGATTCTGTTGTCACATGACATCAGTCACATGCCCTAACATGCCCTAACATGCCCTCAGTCACACGCCCTAACATGCCCTCAGTCACACGCCCTAACATGCCCTCAGTCACACGCCCTAACATGCCCTCAGTCACACGCCCTAACATGCCCTCAGTCACATGACCTAACATGACCTCAGTCACATGACCTCAGCACAGCTGCTGTAGCTTAGCAACACTGTATCTTAGTGGTTCTGGGGTTGACGGCATCGTCAACGATGCCAATCACTTTTTTTCTTTTTGAAAGTGTTTTTGTAAATGAAATGATATTGTAGCAACCCAGAAAATAATATGTACACAAACGGCAGACGGTTGTCTTTCCAAAAAGTGTATTGCCAAATAAATGTTTGTTATTAAATTAATGTTAAAAATAAAAAACAAAGGTACACTATATTGCCAAAAGTATTCACTCACCCATCCAAATAATCAGAATCAGGTGTTCCAATCACTTCCATGGCCACAGGTGTATAAAATCAAGCACCTAGGCATGCAGACTGTTTTTACAAACATTTGTGAAAGAATGGGTCGCTCTCAGGAGCTCAGTGAATTCCAGCGTGGAACTGTGATAGGATGCCACCTGTGCAACAAATCCAGTCGTGAAATTTCCTCGCTCCTAAATATTCCACAGTCAACTGTCAGCTGTATTATAAGAACGTGGAAGTGTTTGGGAACGACAGCAACTCAGCCACGAAGTGGTAGGCCACGTAAACTGACGGAGCGGGGTCAGCGGATGCTGAGGCGCATAGTGCGAAGAGGTCGCCAACTTTCTGCAGAGTCCATCGCTACAGACCTCCAAACTTCATGTGGCCTTCAGATTAGCTCAAGAACAGTGCGCAGAGAGCTTCATGGTATGGGTTTCCATGGCCGAGCAGCTGCATCCAAGCCATACATCACCAAGTGCAATGCAAAGCGTCGGATGCAGTGGTGTAAAGCACGCCGCCACTGGACTCTAGAGCAGTGGAGACGCGTTCTCTGGAGTGACGAATCGCGTTTCTCCATCTGGCAATCTGATGGACGAGTCTGGGTTTGGCGGTTGCCAGGAGAACGGTACTTGTCTGACTGCATTGTGCCAAGTGTAAAGTTTGGTGGAGGGGGGATTATGGTGTGGGGTTGTTTTTCAGGAGCTGGGCTTGGCCCCTTAGTTCCAGTGAAAGGAACTCTGAATGCTTCAGCATACCAAGACATTTTGGACAATTCCATGCTCCCAACTTTGTGGGAACAGTTTGGAGCTGGCCCCTTCCTCTTCCAACATGACTGTACACCAGTGACCAAAGCAAGGTCCATAAAGACAAGGATGACAGAGTCTGGTGTGGAGGAACTTGACTGGCCTGCACAGAGTCCTGACCTCAACCCGATAGAACACCTTTGGGATGAATTAGAGCGGAGACTGAGAGCCAGGCCTTCTCGTCCAACATCAGTGTGTGACCTCACAAATGCGTTTCTGGAAGAATGGTCAAAAATTCCCATAAACACACTCCTAAACCTTGTGGACAGCCTTCCCAGAAGAGTTGAAGCTGTTATAGCTGCAAAGGGTGGACCGACGTCATATTGAACCATATGGATTAGGAATGGGATGTCACTTAAGTTCATATGCGAGTCAAGACAGGTGAGCGAATACTTTTGGCAATATAGTGTATGTCAAATTCTCGTCTCCACACTCCCCGGAGCCCCGCCCCTCACTTAGCGCTCCATTCACATGGAGGATTTATGTAAACGACTCTATTCAGATGGAAGTAAATGCTAACTGCTGTGTTGTTTGGGGGGAGTGATGTGCTGATGCCCGTGTCCAACAGAATAAAAAGGTGTGTACAATTTCAAATAATAGTAATCATCATGCTTTTTTTTGCTGTTTGTGTCCAGCATCGAATAATTATTTGACCGTGAATGTCTAGAATGTGGGTTTGTGAATTTATGACTGAAATAAAGCTGCTCACATCGGCGCGCGCTTTCACTTTGCAAAAGGCAGCGTTTATTTAGCGAGTATATATTTGTGTATATGTTGTTTTGCTAAGCAGACGAAATGTAAAATCAATAATAGTACCACAGAAAAACAACATAGCACAAATATATACTCGCTAAATAAACAGTAAATAAAAGTAAAAAAGCGCGCGCCGATGTGAGCAGCTGTATTCCAGTCATCATATCAGATCACCCAAAAAATAAAAGATCACAGTGCACGTTGTCTGTGAAAGGCTGGAATGTGGTTGTGAATATGACTTTTAGCGAATGTTCTAAAAGAACTGCATTTCAGTGAAAATTTCAGAAACCATGCTTTATTTTTTGTTTCTCTGAACAAAACCTGGCCTCAGTGTACCCTGTTTCTGTAGGAGGAATCTGAATGTATAGGTGCGAACAGGTGAGACAGCAACAGGAGTCCAGGGGAAACCTGGTGTCACCTGAGCCAGGTGTCAATAGATCTTACATATTCATGAATAGTCATGGATTATTCAGTGGAACAGAGGCTCTGCTGAAAAAAGTTAGGCACATCAGCCACTTTACCCCAAATAAAAGGTCTTTCTGAGTGTTATAATTTAGCTGTTTTTCTATGGGCACACACCCAAGACTTTCATGAACTCAGTCCTGTGTTCAAAACAATCTGCCAGGTTTGTTTATTCTCCATTTTCACTGTTTTTCTGCTAGAGTTCAAAATAGACGTGTATGTGTATTTTGACATAAGCTTAAAAGTCACACACGAATCTAACATATTTACATCAGCCATATTATGAAAAGCCCAGTTTGAACTGGAACACGCTGTCGTATACGCCGATCCAGAGCGTCCCAAACATGCTGAATGGGTAACATGTCCGGTGAGTATGCTGGCCATGCAAGAACTGGGATGTTTTTAGCTTCCAGGAATTGTGTACAGATCCTTGCAACATGGGGCCGTGGATTATCATGCTGCAACATGAGGTGATGGTTGTGGATGAATGGCACAACAATGGGCCAGGATCTCATCATGGTATCTCTGTGCATTCAAAATGCCATCAATAAAATGCACCTGTGTTCGTTGTCCATAACATACGCCTGCCCATACCATAACCCCACCGCCACCATGGGCCACTCGATCCACAACTTTGACATCAGCAAACCACCTCACCCACACGACGCCATACACGCTGTCTGCCATCTGCCCTGCACAGTGAAAACCGGGATTCATCTGTGAAGAGAACACCTCTCCAAAGTGCCAGGCGCCATCGAATGTGAGCATTTGCCCACTCAAGTCGGTTACGACGACGAACTGCAGTCAGGTCGAGACCCCGATGAGGACGACGAGCATGCAGATGAGCTTCCCTGAGACGGTTTTTGACAGTTTTGCAGAAATTCTTTGGTTATGCAAACCGATTGTTGCAGCAGCTGTCCGTGTGGCTGGTCTCAGACCATCTTGGAGGTGAAGATGCTGGATGTGGAGGTCCTGGGCTGGTGTGGTTACACATGGTCTGCGGTTGTGAGGCCGGTTGGATGTACTGCCAAATTCTCTGAAACGCCTTTGGAGACGGCTTATGGTAGAGAAATGAACATTCATGGGCAACAGCTCTGGTGGACATTCCTGCAGTCATCATGCCAATTGCACGCTCCCTCAAAACTTGCGACATCTGTGGCATTGTGCTGTGTGATAAAACTGCACATTTTCGAGTGGCCTTTTATTGTGGTCAGCCTAAGGCACACCTCTGCAATAATCATGCTGTCTAATCAGCATCTTGATATGCCACTCCTGTGAGGTGGATGGATTATCTCGGCAAAGGAGAAGTGCTCACTAACACAGATTCAGACAGATTTGTGAACAATATTTGAGAGAAATAGGCCTTTTGTGTACATAGAAAAAGTCTTAGATCTTTGAGTTCAGCTCATGAAAAATGTGGGCAAAAACAAAAGTGTTGCGTTTATAATTTTGTTCAGTGTATATATAAACAAACTTGAAATCAAACTGGTATTAATGCAGGACTGTAAATAGCCATTTATCAGGTGATTATGATGGCATCAAATTAGCGCCATGAGTATCATACCTGTAAAAAAATATAATACACTTAAAAATAATAATACATTCGATTCGATTCTGTGAATCACAGAATTGAAAACACAATTCAAAAAATAAAACAAACAAACAAATAAAAAAACACTCGAAGCGATAAAAATTAAAAACAAACGTTTATGTTCCATGCTTTCTTTACTCAGATGTTTGTTCTTTCCAGGTTGCTAGTTTGTTATTCCAAAAATCCAGTTGGCAGACCGTCAGAGCCAGCAAGGCCTTCTCTGCTGGCCTAAACAGCAGTGATCTGAATCACTGACTTGCATTTTAATATATTTATATTTTTATTTTTTCATTTTATATATTTATATTTTAATATATTTTTCCATGAATTTGTATTAAACTTTTCCCAATAGTCTATTCTCTACATTTCATAGCTTTTCTCTCGGTTGCGCTGCTTCCAGTAGTGTATATTTATGATAAAAGTATTTATCCAATCATATTTCAGCCAGTGGCTGACATCATGTGTTCCCAGAGTGAACACTTGCCTCAAGGCCTTCGGAAACAAAAGTGCAGGCGCCCGTAGCTTAAAATATGTGGCAATGAAATTGTTACCTTAACCAATCAGATTTCGAGTTGGCATCACTGGGGCCATCTAGCAGGCATACGATTACGTAAGCAATTTCCCGTCCTTTGATTGGATAATTGGAGTAGTCAGAGGCAGCGACCCGCCCATATACAGTGTTTCTATATTCGCTGGATCTCATTTCGGATGCTGCGTCCTCTGGAGATTACAGTTTGCTGCATACGGCATCAAGAATGACTTTTTTGAGAAAAGTAACCGTAATAAAATTGACTATTCCTTGTGAGGTGTGAAATACTGTAGTCTAATTTCTTTTTTACTTTTTATTTAACAGTTGATTAGGATCTACTGCCGTGGCGTCCAGAGGCGATTCAAGAATTTTCATTTAAGGGGGGCTCAGCCCCAATGAGGGTATAATAGTAAAAAAAAATAAATAAATAAAATAAAATAAAGGTTTGACTAACAGAGTAGGATGGTAAACTTATTGCAGCATTCCACTGTATTGCATAGATGTGTATAACATTTGAGTACTGAACAAGCCAAAATACAAAAAAACAAGCCAAATACGAGTCTTCCTGATCACACACACACACACACACACACTTGTCCTCTGATCCTCGCTCTGTGACGCCACGGTGTGTGGTTTGAAGAACGTGCTGAAAGACGGGGAGGAGCCGAAGTCTGCCGCCGTTTTCATATGAAATTTAAAGGGGACTGAGGCGATCACTAGTTTGTGTACAGTTTATGGAGAATCGCAGAATTTTAGGAGGGCTGAGTAGAAAATGGCCTAGCGACGCCCATGGTGGCGTCATAAAGATGGTATAGAGGTGGATTAATTCAGGAAGGACACCAGTGAAGGCCTAGGTGTGAAATGCACGGCCCGCCACTGCAAAAATCACAAGTAAAGTTTTATGTATATTAGGGGACAGTGTCGCGCGTCAGTGACGTCACTTTAGTGATTGGCTAGATTGGTATCTACTGTTTACTATTAGTATAGACCTAGTATTAGGGTGTTTTTATTATAGTCCATGATTATTAATACATTACAAAAACATTGTAAAATGAAAAATGTACCTGCTCTGTGGCTAACTGTGGTTTGTTCTGTGATAGAATCACTGGTGGGATGAACGATGTCATGGATTTCCAGGTATTGATATTTGCTGGGAACTTATTCTGCATCTTTGCACAGCTGAAAATGTAACTTCAGTTCATCCCATTGCTCTAGTACACGAACACAGCAGTCACATCTAGTGCCTGAAAGCTGCACTAGCATCAGTGGCGTTTCACCGGGGTTGATTAAGTAGTACATTTTGGCATATTCTTTGCGCCTCAGTGAGAAAACCAATTGTGTGAAGGTGAATTTAAAAAACTTGAGATTGCGAGGCAGTGTTTCGACGCCTTTGCTGAAAGACACACGCACTTAAGCAGCTGCAGTTTCTCATTCTTTTTGAGAAGGTGAGTGTAAACAGAGTTTTTCTGTCCAACAATGACAATACAGCCATCAGTTCAGATGAAGACACACTTCTTGAAATCAAGACCAATTTTGTCAAGAAACTCCATCAGTGTTGTCGCGATGCTTCTACCTCTGCTGTCTCTCCCTGCATATCCACTAAGCCCAAAAATGTTTACAATTTTGTTCAATGAGACACTGAAATAACGCACTACTACACATAGCTGCTTTACCGTAGCATCGTCTGTGCTCTCATCGATCTCCAGTGAACACTGAGTCTCTCCGATATCTTTTACCAAGTCTTTGAACATGCATGGAGCTATGATGTTGTTGATAAGTGCTGTACATTTTGTACAATGAATGCTCAAGTCCTTTTCAAAGGCCGAGTTTACCAGTTCACCCGAGTGATCAAATGAACTGACCGCTGCGTGACAAGCGACATAACATGCTAGGTGAAGCTCAGCCTTTTGATTTACAGTGCAAGATTTTGACACTGTAAAACCCATGTCCGTTAGACGTGTTGACGAAGATGGCTTGGAATTTCTCTTGTGTTTGTCTGTGCTTGCATGTTGTAGGACATCTCCATGGTGTGTGAGAGTCTCCCTTTCACAGTACCTGCACATCGCTTTACTTTCATCACTGACCACTTGACCTATCCAGTCTTTAAGTTGTGTATTCTTTTCCCAGTCTTTGTTGTACTTTTTAGCCATACTTGGACCACTTTGTTGGCGGCATGTTTGTGGAAATTTACATGTTTATTACATCAACTACTCGCTCGGGATTACAGCGTCACACGCCTTCACGTTGAACGTGATTTAACTCCTTTGAGGAGGAGGAGGAGGAGGAGGGGGTGGAATGTTTACGCATTAGGCTACAGCATTTATATTACTGCACTGATTAGCTAATAACTGAGAACAGACTAAGTGTCAATCAAAGAACTGGAGGAAACGGCAACCATAAATGTAAAGAAACGAAGTTGCTTGTCAGATTTTCCTAACAAGCAACCATATTTTTTAAAATAACCCCAAAAAACCGCAACCCGGGTCCCAGGATTTTTTCACACAACGGCTAAAAGTCACATATTTTATGTGGACTTGGCAACAGTGGTGAATTTTTTGTCAATTTTTTTTTAGTCAGACGAGAAGGTCTGGCTCGCAGTCTTCACTCTAATTCATCCCAAAGGTGTTCTTTCAGGTTGAGGTCAGGACTGAGAAGTTCCCCCACACCAAACTCAAGCCCAACCCCAACCCCTGAAAAACAACACCTGAATTCAATGATTTGGAGGGGTGTCCCAAAACTTTTGGCAATATAGTGTATGTACGTGTGATGAGAACACATTTTTCCTCTCACCTTCCCTCTTAGATAGGTAGGCCAGCCATGTGACAGGGTGGGACCTCAATCTCTAACTTTAGGCCCTGTAGGTTAATGGCACCCATGGCGGTCGTTGTTAATCCGGGCCTCGACCGATCCGGTATTAAATTCTTGGGCTTGGGACCGGCACAGAAGTCACTGGACTGTGACCCCCATGGCTAGATTTTAGTAGTGAATTGATATTTTATATATTTTAATAGAAAAGACGCAGACTTCTTATAGACTGTAATCCACCTGGTAAATAACACATAAATAAATAAATGACTCTTTCACATAGGGTCAGGTAGGTTTGGACAGCTTTTTTTCCCTGACAAATGAAATTATCATTAAAAACCGCATTTTATCTTGATGATCTGAATCATTTAAGAGTGACAAATATGCAAGAAAATAAAAAATCGTTTTCACAGCACTGTAGATCAGGACACAGTTTAGTTTTCATTTAATAGATTCAATTTAAAATAATCAAAAGGTTTCCTCCTGGTTACTCAAGCTGTGTGTGTGTGTGTGTGTGTGTGTGTGAAGGTGTAAAACATTCATTCATTTTTTGTAAATGTCTCAGCGTCCAACATTTTGTATTTAAAAAAACACAAACAGACCTTATTATGCCTGAGTTACAGCGCCATCTAGGGGACAGAAACTTATTATGTTTTTATTCTTATCTTTTTATAAGCTTTTTAGAATTTGAATAGAAAATGTTCATGTTATTGGAAATGTATTGAAAATTACAGAGGAAGGTTTAAAATTGTAATAGTTTAATAAAACAAATTATATGCTGTTACTAATATCTATCTATCTATCTATCTATCTATCTATCTATCTATCTATCTATCTATACACAGATAGATAGCCTTTTTATCAACATGTTTTATAAATGCTAGAATCCTGTTTATGAATAAGTTTATTTTTGGAACCCAATATGAGATATTGCTTTTTGGGAGAAAATATCAGAATATCCATATTATTTGTATTTATGAATGTGGAGGATGTGTGATTTTGCACCGTGAAGTCAAACATAGATGTATAAAGGTTTTTTTTTTTTATCTGAATTTGTCATAAATATGATCATGAATGACGTCGCTGAATAAAAGGTGAATGATAAAAAGTTGGTTTTTAGGATCAAACAGTGAAACCTGACACTTATTCCTAACATTTAATGTTTCTTAAACACCACTGTAGCTGTGATAGAAATAAACGATGTCCTCTTGTGACACACAACTGCTAAACTCATCAGAGGAATAACGACGATACAAAACCATCTAACAATCCACCAAACTTTACACAAAAAGGCATGTAATCGTTGATAATAGTGATGTTTTCCTGTAATGGAGGAAGACAAGCTCAAACAAAACGACTAGCATTTTTATTCGCTGTTAAAATGAACATCATACATTACAGCAAAACTCTAGCACCAAGTTTGACCTCTCTAATGTCTGCTGCATGCTAAATTACAGCGCTAGGAGTTAAATCCTGTTCCTGGGTTGGCATATGGCACTAATTTCATTCTCTTGTGTACATTTAACTGATTTCTATTTCATGTAACTGGAAATTCAATCCGAACACAGTTATTACAGCTGACGTGAGCAGAACGTTGAGGGTAGAAAATGGCTCCAGCTGCTCATGTTGACCTGCTTATTAATGCTCAACTTCAGGTAATTATTCAATGAATGAGTGTTAAATTAACCGACTGGCTGTTAAATAAATCATAATGTACTGAATATTATCTTTTATACCTGAGGTCATAATGCTCCTAAGGACCATGCTAAGGTCCCTGTATGGAGTGACAGTCCATCATGGGGCACAATCTCCCTCTCTCTCACACACGCACACACACAATCAGCCTACAATGTATGTCTTTAGACTGAGGGAGGAAACCAGAGTACCCAGAGGAAACCCACAAAGCAGAGGGAAAACATGTAAGCTCCACATACACTGGAAATCGAACCACCAACCCCAGAAAACTGGGGAGTTAAATTATCTCTGGTTGACCCAATTGCCATAATAATGCTTCGTGTGTGTTTTTCTGGCGTCAACCTGGTTGCTTCTGACAAGAGGTTTAACTTATAACATGGTTTTAGTTGTGAAACAGTGTGCACATAATGGACTAGTATCCCACCCGGGATGCATTCCCTTATCACCACCCTTATGATGATGATGATGATGATGGTTTTCTTTATCCTATTCCGATGATAAATCCCTGCTTCTGTACTAATAACCTAGATTACTGTGTACTGTGGTTTTACTATGGTGCTTTATTACAGTCAGGTTACCATGGTTACTGAACTTTTATGCAAATATTCAAAGAAAAAAAATTGATTGTGGTAACCAGGGGCGTGGCTAGGGCAAATCATTATCAATAGGTCTCGAGACCGGAAAGATTTTAATCCAACCCTGAATGTTTTATATGGCGTCAAATCCGCGCCATAAAATATCGTACTCGTAAAATAAAATTATCGTGCTGGTAAAAATAAATAAAACACGTGAATCACAAGGATGCTAGTGTTCGTTATTCCAAAAATCACGCGTAGAGTTTTATGCAGATTAGGGGGAGGGATAAAAGTCCCCATTGGACCACTGCTTCTCAACCTACTGCCCTTCTCTAGCCAATCAGTAAGGTGACGTCACTGACACGCGACTCTACCGGTTAGTGTTTGAACCTGTCTTAAGCAAGTGAGAAGATGGGCGATTCCACACAGCTACATGTAATCCATATCAATGTATACGTTAGTTAGATGCCCTTATTGTCCAAGGAATCAGGTGTAATATGTCTAAAATGGTTGTTAAATGCCCCCAGTTGTTTTGTGTAGGTGTGGAGGACATGGTGCTTTCTTCCTAGAGGAGCAGAGTACTGGGGTTGTGCTTACAGAGACTGAGTGGACACTGTGACCACAGGCACAGTTTAGGACACACACTGACCCAAACTCCCCATCCTAAGACTTTGGAAGAGATCTGTATTCATTAGTTTTAAACTATGTGCAGCAAATTGTGGAATAAATGTGTTTTAATTACATTTATAGCATCACTTTGCAATGCATTTAACCCCAAATCCTTCTGCAGCTTTTATGGTGGCATGCAACTCCATAATGATGTTGATCTGTCTCTAACACACAGACAGAAATAAAGAGTCTAGAAATCATTTCTAATTTAAAGAGTTATTTTGAGCTTGACTCTGACAAGAAGCCACAGCGCTCGCTCTCTCTCTCTCTCTCTCTCTCTCTCTCTCTTAATATGAAACAGTAACACTCACTGCTTTAATAAAACTATATTTTATTTATTTCTTTTTTTCAACATAGGACAGAACTAGCAGTAACAGCCCTTGACAAAGAATTATAAAAACTTAAAAAAAAAAAAAACAACTTATTATAAATGATAAAACTACTGCAATGGGCAGAAACAGAAGTGCAGAGTCAAATACTTTAAAAACATTATGCAAAAAAAATACAATTACACAGGAGTTTCCCAAAATGGTGATGCGTCTTGAAGGGATTTATGTGTGATTTTATACTGAAAGTGGCATGTCATTTTTTATTTTTTATTTTTTGTAAGATCACGTGGTGTTTTAGGTTTAAAACAGAAGTCTTTCTCCAGACTTCACTTGTGAACTTTCTGTTCGACGTAAAAGAACTTAAAAACCATGACTTAAGCTTGAGCTGTTCAATGGATTCATGCACTAAGGTTCCTGAAGTATTTGAATGAATATATTTGAAGGTAGAGAGGAGTTATTGTGAGGTAAAGTGGGACAGACAGAAATACTGTTTTCCACTTGCTGCTGCAGTATTAGTATATGCAGATTCAGATCTGTCCTGAATCACGTGTGTGAATTAGCTAAGAGCTGGGAATCCCATTAGTGACAAACTAGCATGGCTAATACCAAATCCCTCGTGATCAGGGATATCAAAGTCGAGTACCACAGGATGCAAAGCGCCACAGAGTTTAATGCTTTCCCTGCTTTATCGCGTCTGATTGGTGAAGGTGATCTTCCGCTCCTGGAGATCAGGCAGGGAAAGCTGTGCACTGCTCTCATGCTCTTGGGAAACACTTTCAGATCCTCCTAGGCCTTTATTTTTCTCTAAACAAACACTGTAATGAATTAAACGCTGGGGCTGAGAAACATTTTGTTGTTTTGTGTGTTTTAATTCCTAATATTAGATGTTGTTCCATAATGGTGCATAAACTACAATGCAAATTTTATTTAAATCCTGTGTCTTAAATCAGAAACACAACATTTTGTGCACTTCCTGTTTATTTAATTTGATTCAATTTATTTGTTTAATTTTGTTATTAATGAACAAATGACACATCATAAGTTCCTTTTAGAATTAAAGGTAATGTGCCTGTTATCACTTATGCTATAGCATAGATAAACCCTTGTTTCTTCACAAGTCTTCTCCCCAGTTTTCTCTCTTCTAACCTAGATAAAATTCCATATGATTCTAGATGATTTATTGCTATTTGCTTGTTATTAGAAGTGTTTTCTACTAGGAGACATGTAGCATCATAGCGAGCCTATTCATCATCAGATCAGGTTCTTTGGCCAAGTTTATTAAGTACAGAAATAAATAACTGCACTATAGGTTTAGTTTACAGTCTAAAACCTTGCAGGTTTGTAAAAACTGATGAAAAGGTGTCTCAGGTGAACTGCCTGACACTGAAGCAGTTCTTCTCCAGTGTATATAATCAGGTAGGATAGCTGAACACAGAGACAATAAACAAAAACATAGAAAGTACTAGAGAGCATTGTGCCGAGGCCATCCGTGGCGCCAGCTTGCGGTTAATACGACTTGAGTCTTAGCTTAATTCTGCAAATCCTTCACTTGACCCTCTTCTTAGTCTCTCAAAGATTGAGTAAAAAGTGTGTGTGTGTGTGTATGCATCTTATAGCACACACACTTTTTACTCAATCTTTGAGAGACTAAGAAGAGGGTCAAGTGAAGGATTTGCAGGATTTGCACACACACACACACAGACAGTTGAGGTGAATAACATGATTATCTTGGTAAAACAATGGTGTCTGTCAGGGCGTGAGATATATTGGACAGCAAGTGAACAGTCAGTTCTCAAAAGTTGATGTGTTGGAACCAGGAAAAATGGGAATTTGAGCAAGGTCTATATGGTGATGTCTAGATGATTGGGTCAGGGCTTCTCCAAAACAGCAGGTCTTGTGTGATGTTCCCAGTATGCAGTGGTTATAAACTACCAACAGTGGTCCAAAGAAAGAAGACAGGGTTATGAGCACTCATGGATTATTGATGCACATTGGGAGCGAAGGCGAGCCCGTCTGATCCGAACCCAGAGAAGAGCTACTGTAACAGCGATTGCTGAAAAGGTTAATGATAGAAAGGTACAGAGCATCATAGGTTGCTGTGTATGAAGCTGTGTAGCTGCCGAGCGGTCGGAGTGCCCATGCTGACTCCTGTACACCATTGAAAGCACCTACAAAGGGCTTGTGCATGAGCATCAGAACTGGATCACGGAGCAATGGAAGAAGGTGGTCTGGTCTGATGAATCATGTGGACAGTGGGTGCATGTGCTTCTCTTACCTGAGGAATACTCTGGGCAATGTTCTTCTAGGAACTCTTAGGTCCTGGCATTCACATGGATGTTACTTTGTCATGTACCATCTACCTAAACATACCTGCAAACCAAGTATACCCCTTTATGGCGAAGCTATTCCCTAATATCATATGCCTTTTTTAGAAGGATAATGAACTCAACAAAGCATTCAAGGTGTTCACTTGGGCTTCAAATTCCCCAGATCTCAATCTGATCTGTGGGACAAAAAAGGCTCCACCTCAAAACCTAACAGACTTAAAGGATCTGTTGCTAATGTCTTGGTGACGGATACCACAGCCCACCTTCAGAGGTCTGTGCCTCCTCAGATCAGAGTGTTTGGAATCACAAGATGTTTTGGTATTTACACAAAATTAGGCAGATGGTTCTAATGTTATGGCTGATCTGTATATATATATATATATATATATATATATATATATATATATATGATATATCTGTATATATATATATATGATGCTTGAATCCTGGACTCTGTATACCTGCAGCTCTTCAAGTCATATCGTCATGTTGACGCTGTTGTGTGACGTCGGCCATCGGCAACCTGTAGACACGGAGCATCACAGCTGAGTATCTAATCCTACTTATGTCTATCTACTTGCTTTCTGTCTCCTCTACTCCCTCAACACCTGTTGCTCCTCAGCAAATTAGCAAATTATTTCCTTCCTGATCACATGATGTTGTTATTTTTCTTCAGGAAATATATTCCTGCTTAACATTTAACATGGGTATTTTTATTTATGTTCTTCATTCTGCAGCTAGAAAACCCTGTGGATTACAATATTAGGGCAAATAATCCCTTATGGAAAAGTGCAAAGGGATTTACAGAACCTCTGAGCAAAGCAGCAAAATAACTGGAGACATGATGGTGAGTAGTTTCATCTTTTCAAATTCTTTGACTTTAATTTTTCAATTGCATTATGAAGCAAAACCTACTTAAAAACACAAACTCAACTCTTTTTACCCATCATAATTTATTATCAACAATGAATAATCTGTCATATACTCAGGGGACATCCTATTTTAGATGAATACATAATTTTTTACAAGTTATTTATTTATTAGCTGTTCTCCAAAAGTCAGAAAAGAAGTCAAAAGTGATGCTCACCACAATGCTACCACCACCATGCTTCACTGTAGGCATGGTGTTCTCATGGGTCTCCTGCAAATATATACTTACTTGTGTGTTGTGAAAAGTGTGCAAAGTGTATTTCTGGTAAACAAGGATTTGGTACACAGTGGCCACTGAGGACTTTTCTAATGCCACCTCAGAAAGAGAGTTTCCTGGCTCAGTTGATCTAAACACTTGGCCAAGGAATAGCTGCTATGTGCCAGAGATTTGTTTTCAGCTTCTATCTGTCTTAACAAGCTCAGTACCAAATTTGGCATCCAAAGGTTGCCAGGTTGCCAAGGTATTTGAGATAACTCCATTCTGTCTTCCAGGGGGTGTGGGGGCATGGGTCAGGGGTCAGCACTTTCATCTCATCCTTGTTTTTGTTGGGGTGTCCAATCTTTTCCACAAAGGGGTGCAGGTTTTTATTCCAACCAAGCAGAAGCCACACCAGAGCCTATCGAAAGCCAAGAGCAGTTGATTAAACAGGTGGAATCAGGCGTGGTTTCTGCTTATTGTAATGAAAACCTGCACCCAAACTGGCCCTTTGTGGATAAGATTGGATATCCCTGACCTATCTAAAAAAATACTTTACATATTCTTGCCTTTGTTCTCAGAGATCCTTGGGTAGTCTTCAAATCTACTATGGCATTGATCGGGGTACTGAAGTGGTTACTTCATAAATGATGGTGAACGAAAGGTCTTTTTGTCTTTTGCAGGTCCATCTGTCTCTCTTCCTTGAAAGACAAACAAGATTATTAAACTTGTTCTAATGTTGGGAGGGAACTGCTTCAACGAGTCCTACAACATGCAGAAGATGCAGGTCCCGTCTCATCTTGCCCCGTCCTTGTCTCCAGGGCTACGGCGCAAGCAGCTGATGTGGAAGAATGCCGTCAAGCACATCATCAGCCAGCACGAACTAAAGGATCAGTATGGTGCCGAGCCAGCGCGCAAGATTAACGTCACCGACGTCTACATTGAGGAAATAAACCGACAGATACGCAGCAAGACGTCGCGTGGTTGCACCAAACGTCGTTCCTCGGTTGTTCGTGTTCATCCATCCTTCTTCAGAGAGCAGAACTGCTCCAACAGCACTCAGACGGGTGTAACCACCGAGTTTGCCAGCGACGCCGATTTCTTTGTGCGCTGGGGCCACACTATTCATGGAGTCTATGTCCCGACTCTGAGACACACCTTCAAATCTCGTGACCTGGAGAAGCTTTACCAGAGGCACTCATCACATACCAGACGTACCTCGTTAGTGATCACAAACATTATAGACGCTGCAGCAAAGCTGCACCTACTGGTCCTGTATCTGGCCCTCGCCCCAGATGGAATAGACCCGCTACATGCCTGGATTACTAGCTTTTTCATGGCATTTGCGGTACTGCTTTGTGTTCTGGTGTTCACCTGCAAGCGTTCCCATTTCCCAGAGTGGCTGCATTATGCTGGCATGGCTAGCTGGCTGTCACAGACTGCCCAGGTACTGGTTAGGCTTGGGTACGGGCTAGAGAACGACCCATCCTGGTATGTACTGTTCACCCTGTTTGCCACGTATACACTTCTGCCATTACCGCTGCTGTGGGCCATGGGGGCTGGCTCACTAACGTCAACACTCCACCTTATTGTGGAAACCGTACAGCACTTTAATGAAGCTGGAGTTCTAAGAAAGGTGATGGTTAGATTCTACAAATGGAGAATGAGAGGCATAGTTCCCTTCCATAGATACTTTTCTACAATGTTTATCTTTGGTGAAGGCATGCATCAATACTAGAACTTGTTAATACTGATACCGATGGAACATTGTGTGTAGCCTTCTTTCTAAATGTAGGTATGGTGTTCTCATGGATATACAATATATATATATATATATATATGTGTGTGTGTGTGATGCCAATTTACAGAATGTTTGTTGTTTGTTTAGCTCTCTTGATGTTTCCCATAGTCTAAACAGTGGTGCTCACCTGCATGCACTTATGCTAGCAAGTTGAAGTGAATTAGCTAGCTATATTATTTAGCTTGGATACTTGTTGTCAAGGACCTTGTTGTTGGTTGACCGTCAGGAACAACATAGAGGGCAACAGGTGTTATATTCACTCACCTTGTAGTGTGTAGACAAATCTTTCTTGCCTAGTCAGCATTTGATGCTTGTAATGAACTCTGTGTGCTGGGTTTTATGTGTAAGTTGCTTTTTCAGGTCATTAGGTTGTATTGTCGGAAGATACTGAAGTTCCCCCTCTTCTGCTTTACTTCTTTCTATCTTTAATCTTGCTGTACACCATTAGGTTCACGTCCTACATTGATATCGGAGCATTTTTACATGTAGGATATGATATGGTGTATATGGGACAATCTTTCGGCTCTCTCTGTACCTGATCTCCACACTCTTTTCCCATCCCAGATTCTTGCAAAGACCTTGCTGTATATGAGTATGAACACAGCAGGGCTATTCATCCATTATCTGATAGACCGGGCTCAGAGACAGGCCTTCCTTGAGACCAGGCGTTGCATTGAAGGCCACATGAAGCTGGAGATGGAAAACAAAAGACAGGCAAGAAGGCAGATGTAGTATCGGTGGAGTCATATGTTGGAGTACGAGAGTTTAATGTTTGTCTTCACACAGGAACGTTTGGTTTTGTCTATACTGCCCCGCTTTGTTGCCTTGGAGATGATTGCTGACATGACCTCCATGGATGATGAACTGCTGCCTCAGCAGTTTCATAAGGTCTACATCCATCAGTACACTGACGTCAGGTATGGAACATCTGTTATGATGGATATAAGATTAAAGTAAATCTCACTTAATCCCAGTTTGGCTGGAGCTTACTGGTAATGTACCTTACTGAAAGATATGGACACTTGAAAACATGACTTGTGTGTTACTAAGAAGTATAAACAGTAATACATGTCAGAATAGTTCATATTACTAGTCATATTGAAGATGAAGGTGTTTCAGTGTTTTTTCGGCTGCTATGACAACATTTGTGGCTTCAAGCAAATTCAGAAATGTATCATTTCTATAGTGACAGCTTTCACAAGGATCCCCATAAACATTCTAACAGATTAGCACTAGAGTAACTCTACCTTTTGGATACAAAAAAAATGGTTCTATTTATATTTCTGGAATTTAGCAAACACCCTTATCCAGAGCTACTTACATTTTTATCTCATTTTATAAAATTGAGGGTTGAGGGCCTTGCTCAAGGGCATGCTCTTGGTTGACCTGTGATTCAAACTCACAACCTTCCAATCAGTAGGTCAACACCTTGACCACTAAGCTACACTAATCCCCATATTTATGAGTTGAACACACATGAGCACCACCAAAGAGTTAGCATTACAAGTGGAAAACTCTGGATATTTTTTGAGCTTTTAAGTTTTCTTGAGAAATTAAAATTATTTTTTAGTTCATCTTCTGTTTGGTTTATGCAGAAAATTAATGAAATACAAGCAACGTACTAATATTCAAACACATATAGAAAAATGGTTCAATTACAATACTATATGCAACAGTAAAGTTTACAGAGGCTTCATAAATGGAATAAAAAAAACAAAATACACTGGATGCACATTGTTTGTTTAATTAAATTTTCTAGAAATAACGTTAAAAAAACTTGCTAGATTTTTCTGTAGGTGAAGAGAACCTCCACGTCGCTCTAACCAAAGCGACTTGATCTCATCTGAGGTCGTAAATACGACTTTCTGACTCATAAATTCCCAAACGGACTTGATTGTATAATCAGACTGATTTTTGGCATCGCTAACAAGCCAAATGAAGAGAAAACCTTTCTAACTCTGCCTTTTATCTGAGCTAATAGCTAATAGCTGCATATTTACATGCAGCCTGTGTTGTTTAAACCCACAAACCTTCTTTAAAATGTCTTCCTTGTCTTTATATTTGTTCACTTCTGCCTGGTGGAATATGCAAAAAATAATTATTGTTTATTCTCTCCTTCTTCCAGCATCCTCTTTGCTGATATTAAGGGATTTACCTTGTTGTCCATGACTATGTCTGCACAGGAGTTGGTGCGCACCCTGAATGAGCTCTTTTGCCGTTTTGATCGTCTGGCTGAGGTGAGACACCTCGGATTTTAGCTCATCTCAATGTCTTAAGTGTCTAAAGAAGCAACTAAGAGGTCAAAAGAAACTTTCAACATAATGCTACCATATATATATATATATATATATGTATTGTGTGTGTGTGTGTGTGTGTGTGTACATAGGAACACCACTGTATGAGGATAAAGATCCTGGGTGACTGTTACTACTGCGTGTCTGGAGTCCCAGAGCCGCAGAGAGCTCATGCTCGGTGCTGTGTAGAAATGGGTCTTGCTATGATCATCACCATCCGGTACACGACTAGAACTCTTGACCTCTCTGACCCCACACTGCTTTCTCCATCATCCTTTACAAACTCATCATCACTCTCTTATGCTTATATTTTTGTCTTGACCCTTAGAAATGTGCGAAAGCAGCTGAACCATGACATGGACATGCGGATCGGGATCCATTCTGGCTCGGTTCTGTGCGGGGTTCTGGGCCTGCAGAAGTGGCAGTTTGATGTGTGGTCCTGGGATGTTGGTGTAGCTAACATGCTAGAAGCAGGCGGTATCCCTGGGTGAGCAAAGAAGGAATAAATGATGATAAATGAAATCGCCGTCAAAGAAGGAAGATTTAGCAAGCTAGATTTTCTGATTCTGGATTGTCTGTGGTTAGCCGTATCCACATCTCACGTGCCACGCTGGACTGCCTGGAGGGGAGCTACGAAACGGAGGACGGTCGCGGTTATGAACGCAGCGAGTTTCTCCGCAAACACAACATCGACACTTTCCTCATCTGCCCCAAGGAGGAGGAAAACGCTGTAGAGGCGGAGCCTTCCAAAATACGCATGACCATTCACACCTCCAACACAGACAATATATTCGGCAGCATCAATAATATGAGCAGTGTAAGAATCTCTTGGGGATAAGAGATTTAACAGAACTTCATATAAGTTATGTTCTAATGGTTCTACCTCTAACCTTCTCAGATCTTGGCATCATTCACAAACGGCTCTATGGTGCAGCTGCCTAATTCGAGAAACAGGTATTCCAGTGCCAAAGAGATTAATAAACGGATCGAGCACGCCATCGAACTGCGCAGCAGCGAGCGTATGCAACAGGAGCACATCAGTCCATCCACGCTCGTCTTCAAGGACACACACATTGAGAAGAAGGTATAAAGACAGTAGCCAAGGTCTGGGGTTTGTCCTAACCTCCTTTAGGACACCAGCCTTCCTTTTCAGGGGTCATCATGAATTAAAAAAAAATGATTTGCAAATTTTTTTACATTGCAAATAAACTGAGTACAAAGTATTAAACTGCAGGAACGAGATTTTCTCCATCCATTTATAACAACAGTTATAAAGGCAAAACATAGGAGAATGAAAGGAGAGGAAACCCCTCAGAACAGACATCATAATACAGTAAAAAATGATAAAGATTCTTATTTTGATGTGCAAGTAACATTTTTTTTTTTTTTGTTCCAGTTCTCACAGATGAGGGATGAATCTTTTAAGACCAACCTGGTCTGCTCCTTCATCATGCTCATCTTCCTCATGGCAGTCCAGGCCCTTATCCCTGCACCCAGGTAAACAGCCCTCACTGAAAAACCTGTCAACATGCAGACAGTCACATTTAAGAGACTATATTAGACATAATTTGCATAGTAATATTACATCACGGTATGTTTGAATTCCTAATGCTGACCTGACGGCTCTGATTCGTAGTGTCAAAGTAAATGTAAAGTGAATCTGATAAATTTGAGTATGTTATGAAATCCTGACATAAAATGTTGGCTATTAAAACAAGAGATGTCTGATATTTTCATTGAAAAATACACAATCAAGTTGGATCTTGAACGGAAACAAAATGCTAATGTTAAATCAAAATGCAAAATGTTAATATCAATATCATATATCTATACACAGCTGATGAATGCATTTGAATTAAGTAAAAGAACTGCTGTTTTTTCTCTTTTTTGTGCATAGAGGAAGTCTTTACAGTGGAACCTCGGCATAGGAATTGAATTGGTTCTGGAGGAGAGTTCTTAAGGTGAAAATGTGTATTGTGAAACGAATTCTCCCATAAGAAATAATGTAAATATAGATAATCCGTTCCAGCCTCCCAAAAATATGACCAATATTCCCAATATGAAGCGTATGTAAACTGTATGGCTGCTTACAAACAACTGACCCAAGCCAAGCATTCCATGTCAAGGCTCCTCACAGGAAGTTGTGCCACCAAGCTTGGGCTAAAAATAGAACAGACCACCCACACCACCAAAAAAAACAAAAAAGTGCATTCGTACGCTGAAGGTTTCACTGTAATTGACACATAAATGTTAAAATATGAGATACGGCGACTCCTGGGGCAGATACGGGCCCATCGGTGCCATCTTAGCAGTTCTAGGGCTTACTGAACCTTCTGATCAGTAACCTTGAGCCTTTAACCAAAGAGCTATCACATTTACTGTTGTGTAGATCTTAAAACTTTTATTCTTCTTAAAATGTTTAATACTGTTACTCTATTGCACTTTTAGGACTCCGTATATTGATGATATGCTGCAGTAGATCCCAGTGCATGTGCCCTCTTGGTTTAATTAGATCATAGCACAGCCTTTGACACTGATCATGGTTTACTTTTCAAGCATCTTAAAGAAGTATGTCAGAGCCAAAGGATTAGCGCTTAAATGGTTTGCATTTGCTGGTCTTAGCTGCTGGAGATGGGAAAAATGGCAAGAGTTTGAGCCTAAACAGGTGCTGGGCAAACAATTATAAACAATTATTCGCTGTACCAAGATAAAATGAACAGTACAGTGAAAACGTTTTTGTGATATTAAAACGCCCACAATAAAATTCTAACATTAAAACTTAGTAGGTTAGGTAAAAAAAAAAATTAGAAATTTAGAATAGCACTACTGTGACATGACCAGGCCAACCCTGAGCAGGCAGTTACTAAGGATGAATCAATAACTTTATTATATTAATGTTTATGAATGTGGTCTGTGAGCTTTATATCTGTCTCTAGGCTTGCACTTGAATGGAAGTAAAATTTCCTCACTTGTTTCCTCACAAGTTTGTTGTTGCATCCCAGAATACAGCTGTACTGGGGCAACTGGTTGTTCAGTGGTTAAGACACTCTCTGGTGGTACCCAAATGAGGATGAAGTTCCTTTTTAAGTCTAGTTCCTATCAAGGTTTCTTCCTTTTACCATCTAAGGACGTTTTCCTCACCACAGTCGCCTCAGGCTTGCTCATTAAGGATAAATACAAATAAATTTAATATTAATCTTGAACTTTTTGTCTAATACAGTGGAACCTTGGCATACAAATGTCCTCCCTTACATATTTTCACCTTAAGAATTGAAATTTTGCAAGAAATTTGCAATTATGCCGGCTAAGTTGCGTGTACATCCTGGAGCTGTTCAAAACTTTTTAGCGTCAGTGGAAAGCCAAGCAAAGCGAGCTTACAATTTTCTTTTCAGTCAGTGAAATCTGTTTTGAAAGAGTCAACCCACATTACACATTACGATAACGTTGCATTCGGCATGGGTTAAAAACCTAGGTGTTTTTTCGGACGTTTTTTTGGTGACAGATTGGTGGCATGGGTGGTCTGTTCTATGTTTAGCCCAAGCTTGGTGGCACGACTTCCTGTGAGGGGCCTTGACCCTTGGAGTTTGATAAAATTGTTCATATTTTTAGGTGGCTGGAACGGGTAATCTGCATTTACATTATTTTTATGGGAAAAAAATTCGTTTTGCAATACAAATTTTTGCCTTCGCCTCCAGAACGAATTAAATTTGTATACTGAGGTTCCATCTTGAACCTTTCGTACTATATTTCTTATGTTCTGTAAAACTGCTTTGAGACAATGTCCATTGTTAAAAGTGCTACACAAATAAAATGAAAATGAAATTGAATTGAATTAAGACACTGGCCTACTAGTTCAAATCTCAGGAACACCAAGCTGCCACTGCTAGGCCCTTAAGCAAGGCCCTTAACCCTCAGCTGCTCAGTTGTATAAATGAGGTATGTGTAAGTCGCTCTGGATAAGGGTTGCCAAATGCTGTATATTGAAACCTCATGTAAAAGTATCCTGAGACATACCAACGTTAATGTTTTCTGTTCATTCTGAATAAGGTGTTTGTATTTGGTTGTGTCCTTCCTGTTACACACATCTTTGCACTAGATTCACTTCATTGGCTTTTTGTCCTGCAGGCCATATCCCATCGCTGTCCAGTTCTGTGTGGTGCTGCTGGGATATCTGCTGTTACTGGTGATGGCTCTGGCTGAGGAGTTCAAGCACTTCCCTACTGGACTTCAACGGTTCTGCTGCTGGATTCATGAGAACAATTTAATGCGTTCTCTGCTCACCGTCACTGCCATAATCTTGAACTTCGGCATGGCTTCTGCTGACATGGTAAGACCCAAACCCACCAATCAGAAACTACAGAGTCTCCAGCGGATTTCTAGCTATAAAAATAACTACCAGTAATATGGAGGTGTAGCTGAAAGCCTTCAGAACTGTAGTACTACTTGTATTTCTTCTTACTGGGAGGTTCAATAACATCCCTACGACTCCTGAGCGCTTCGGTTTTGCGTTATCATGAGTTTTGAATCCAGAGAGAGTTAAAGACAGTCTAATTAGCTTTACCCCGAGTAAAGCATTCCAGGTCAGAGGAACACTCTAGTTCCCTTTCTCCTAGGATGTCTTATGTAATGCTGTCAGGGATTGAGTGAAGAGATTAGCATTTAAATTTAAACCATAGAGGCGGGACATAACATGAGATAACATGATTTGCTCCTTCTGCTACTGTAATATGTGGCATTCCACAGGGGTGTGTTTTGGGACCTCTCGACCTTTATGTTACTTGTTAGCTCAAATTATTTCCAAGCATTGGAAAATCACAATCCCTCTAGAATTTCATGATATTTGGAGGAGCTTGCAATTTTTCAAAATGACTTTTCACAGATTCGAGCCAAGACATGTCATGTGACATCATCACAACAAACATGTAGACAAATCCCATTTTAATTCATGTGCATGGAACATGAGTAAAGTTCTCATAGAAAGTCATTACATTTGCGTCTTCATTGGTAGGAGTGCACCAATTCATGAAGTTTTCGTGAAAAATAAAAGACTTGTATCAAAGTCGAAATTATATCAAAAATTTGGGAAAATAAGCCACAAATTGAGCATTTTTGGCTGCGGCAATCACAAAAAAAACTCTGTAAGGGACTGGACAATATGCAGCATTACATTTCTTTTGCTGTGATGCTAGCATGTCACTATTTTCTGTCTGTTCATGGAAAACTAATAATAGAAGTCGATGTTCTAAAACTTAAAGTTACATCTTTAAGCGCTGACACTGGAGACCTCTTCTTAAATCCCTGGGGATGTTGTAATTACAGAAATGCTGACATATTAGAGCAAGTTTATTAAAATAAGATAAATTTGGGATTAAACTTAGCGTTTATGGATCGTCATTTCTAAAAAGATTCGAAAGCTGTGGAAGATAAGAAAAAAATCAGACCTGAACTTTTTCTTCACAGATTATTTAAAGCGGTAGTGCTGGATTTAACCAATCAGGATTGTTCATATGCAAATATGCAAATAAGAAGATGGTTAATCCTGGGTTTAGGTATGTACAGTGTGAAACATTAGATTATGAATTCATTGTTAATCCCAGGTAAAGTAGGAGAAGTGTGAAACCTCAAACTATGCAACCCAGGATTCCTTTTATACAGAGGTTACTAGGACCAAGGGAACTATTTCAAGTGTGAAAAGGTGTATAATTAGACAGAATTGCTGTTAAAGCTATTAAATGAATCAAACTAATTAATCTGATAACAGTATCGTGGTTTATGTTGCAATTGTTTAGGTTTGGTGTAACTTCATGCATGAAGATGTGGAAAGCACACCTGAGGCCAGCCAGAGACCTTTAACTGTCTGCACTTACCCCGAGGTGAGGCTTTTTTATTCCTTAATAATAACAGTATAACGATATTCACTCGAACGTGTATCACGTCTCGCTCTTATTATCCTCCGTGTAGTTTTTTGTGCTGAGTGGCGTGGTTTCCATGGTTACCTGTGCAGTGTTTATAAGACTCAGCTCCCTTTTGAAGCTCACCGTTCTCTTACTGGTAGCGACCGTCTATACTTACTTCGTTGAAGTGGCCTTCCACGCGCTCTACGTCAATCAACAAGAGCAGGAGCAACTCTCCAGGTAAACGCCTAAGAGGAAATAAAAAAAATGAAAGACAACAGGACGTGTTATACTGCGTTAGGTCATCAGCTCAGTCTTATGGGTGTCATCTCCAGATCTCACTACCTGAGAAGAAAAGGCATCTCAATTCTGTTAATGGCCATGTTTGTGATCGCTGTGTTCTACAACGGGCGACAGGTATGTTGTGCATAAAAATTTAAAGGAGCAATATGTAACATTCAGCACTAGAATGCTAAAGCTAGAATACTTAAATAATAATAAAGCTACCAATAATAATAAAGCTATAATAAAAAATCTGTTATATTGCAACACAATGAATCAGACAAGTTTTAGGCTTGGTTAGAGTTTTCTGGCTCAGAAATTAAAAACAGCTTCACAGGCAACCCTTACAGTGGGTAGTTTCAAGAACATGTTAGTGTAGATGGAATATGTTTTCAAAACTCTAAAATAAAATATATAAAAAACTTTTATTTAAAGGTTTAAAGCTGCAATATGTTTTTTTAATAGTGTTGTACCTAGAATAAGCTAATAATAATAATAATAATAATAATAATAATAATAACTCACAAGCATGATTTGCAGCACAAAAAAAATATTGCTAATTCTATGCTTATGTACAACTTTCTGGCCCAGAAATTAAAAGCAGCCTGTTAGCTCCGCTCCTCTTCCATAAAAGGACTTAAAACTTATGAGCTTTTACAGCATGTGTTTTCAAGGACATTTTAGTGTGGAAGGAATATTTACAAAACTGTTAAAAGAAAATGTTTCATAATAATGATATTGTTAGCACTTTAAAGGTGCAATGTGTCATTTTTAATAGTGTTTTACCTAGAGTAAGCGAATAATAACAACATAACCTACAGAAATTGTGATTTGTAATGCAACAGAAATTAAAAGCAGCCTCTC
The DNA here is from genome assembly GCF_019097595.1 of Hemibagrus wyckioides. Lineage (NCBI taxonomy): Eukaryota > Metazoa > Chordata > Actinopteri > Siluriformes > Bagridae > Hemibagrus > Hemibagrus wyckioides. Next base: position 4,801,748 of record NC_080734.1, on the reverse strand, counting down.
AGCTTCACCCCGTAATAACAGTATTGTTAACAATTTAAAGCTGCAATCTGTAACTTTTAAGAGTAAAATAACTGAATAATAACAATGCAACTTTGGAGAAACTGGGCATTAGGATTTTACCATAAAATTAATTTTACAGTAAATTTTTTATTCATTTTGTTTACAATAATCTTGCCAGAAAATTCATCTCCACCACATTTCTATAAAAGGCAACTCGCATGACATATCCTGACTTTAAAATACTTAGGTCTGGATATATTGGTTCAAATGATGAGTGGGATCAGGTAGAGGTATAGGGGAAAAAAATGCTCGACAATGGGATCTTTATGTTGTCAGTGGGAGGCTACAGCCAGACTGGACTTCCTGTGGCGTCTGCAGGCCCAACAGGAAGTGGAGGACATGCGGGAGCTGAGAGAACACAACGAGTGTCTGCTTCACAACATCCTTCCTGCGCACGTCGCTCGCCATTTTCTGGACAGGAACAAGAACGATGACGTGAGTAACGTATCCAAGCAAATCTTTCTTTTAGGGACGGAAATGAAAGGCAGGAAATAGACAGATTTTTATGTAGAGCAGTGTTCAAAGGTCAAGCCAAGGACACTGTCTGGTTTACATTAATTGATTCTATAGCAACAGCTAATTTACATATGGCTAATTTGCTAATTAAACTAATTAAAAATGTGTAATTGTTAATATGGTGAAGATTTCTGATGAAAAAAATGTTTTCAGGACAGAGGATGGTGTTTTTTTAGGCTTATTAACTTCCAGAGAGAGAAAGAAATTGACGCTGTTGAGGAAATAACTGTATACAAAACAGGACTGATTACTCTAACTAACTACTGTAACTATAAACTGATAAAAATTATGATGATGATGTCATGACATTTACAAATATGATTTCATAAATAGGCCATTTATGTCAATTTACTTTTTATTTTTGCCCAGGGGCCAGAAGACAAGTCCCAAATACACTATATTGCCAAAAGTTTTGGGACACCCCTCCAAATCATTGAATTCAGGTGTTGATCATTGAATAAGTTTTTCAGAGGTTGGGCTCGGCCCCTTAGTTCCAGTGAAAAGAACTCTTAATGCTTCAGCTTCATACCAAGACATTTTGGACAATTTCATGACTGCACACCAGGTCAGGACTCTGTGCAGATCCTCCACACCAAAGTCACTCATCCATGTCTTTATGGACCTTGCTTTGGTCACTGGTGTACAGTCATGTTGGAACAGGAAGGGGTCATCCCCACAAAGTTGGGAGCATGAAATTGTCCAAAATGTCTTGAAGCTTGGTATGAAGCTGGTATGAAGTTTTGGTGTCCCAAAACTTTTGGCTATATAAGTGTATGTTAACAACAGGTTTTTCAGGAAAGTATTGATAATGTGGGGGGTGCAGACGGCTCAGAAACTCGTGTAGCAAAAATGATAGAATTGAAGTTGTGAACGGTGCATCTAGGAAAATATAAAGTCCTGTAATGTCTCTCTCTCTCTCTCTCTCTCTTCAGGAGTTATATGCACAGTCATACGATGAGGTCGGTGTGATGTTTGCCACCATTGCTGGCTTTAACGAGTACTATGAGCAGAAAGAGATTAGACAGGAGGGCGTGGAGTGTCTCAGGCTCCTCAACGAGATCATTGCTGATTTTGATGAGGTGATGAAGAGTCTTATGTAGTCATTATGGAGGGATGGAGTCACTTATCTGATGACCATGGCATATGACATTTTCACTGTCCATTGTCTGCTAAAAAAACTGTTTTCTTTCTACTTCAGTTGTTAGACGAAACATACTTTTTGGATATTGAGAAAATCAAAACCATCGGGAGCTGCTACATGGCTGCATCTGGCTTGTCACCTAATAAACAGGTTGGTCATGACATTAACGTTTTAAAATGGCTCCTAATTAGCAAGAGGTGAACATGATTTCTTGGTTTCTTGGTTTTTTTTTTGCCTATGTAATTAAGGAATAAGGAATCTGGAGTTAAATTGATATTTCTGATTGGTTGTTGATTAATTTTCTATAACAATTGTAGGTACAAGGCGAGGCAATACGTTATTGTTTCTATAGTAACTGCTAATTCACAGGGACTTTGTGGTCTTCAACATCAGAGATAAACTTTAAGCAGATGTTAAATGTAACTACAAATGGATAAAATGTCCCATTGTATCAAATAGATCAGAGATGCTAACTGCTCGAGCTAATAAATCAGGTCAAGTCTCAATAATCATGAGCGTGTAGATCCGAGTGGAAGGACGTAAACGTGATCTGGAAGCGTCTCTGGATCCATGAGAATACTTTCATCACAAGTTCTCTTTCACCAGTCATGCTTGCTGATGCTGATATGAGCGCTGTGTAAAGATTAAAATTTAAGGGTGCTTAAAAAAAGTTTCTACTCTCTGGTTCTCCAGACCCGAGGTGGCAGCGACTGGCATCACCTGAGTGAACTGGTACTTTTTGCTCTGGCAATGCAAGAGACCTTGAGGGTGATCAACAGACACACGTCTAACAACTTCCAGCTGCGTGTCGGTAAAGTTACAACTCTTACTTATAGCTTCAGATAATAATGCAACTAGCAATACACTGATCAGGCATAACATTATGACCACCTGCCTAATATTGTGTTGGTCCCTCTTTTGCTGCCAAAACAGCCCTGACTCGTCGAGGCATGGACTCCACTAGATCCCTGAAGGTGTGCTGTGGTATCTGGCACCAAGATCTTAGCAGCAGATCCTTTAATCCCTGAGAGTTGCGAGGTGGAGCCTCCTTACTTATCATAGGACTTAAAGGATACTTTTGATAGATACTGACCACTGCAGACCGGGAACACCCCACAAGAGCTGCAGTTTTGGAGATGCTCTGATCCAGTGGTCTAGCCATCACAATTTGGTCCTTCATCAAACTCGCTCAAATCCTTACGCATGTCCATTTTTCCTGCTTCTAACATCAACTTTGAGGACAAAATGTTCACTTGCTGCCTCTAATATATCCCACCCACTAACAGGTGCCATGATGAGGAGATCATCAGTGTTACTCACTTCACCTGTCACTGATCATAATGTTATGCCTGATCTATATATATATATATATATATATACACATATATATTTTAGTTCAGTGGTTAAGACATTGGACTACAGCTCAGAAGGTTGTGAGTTGTAATCCCTTCAAATCCCAGGACCACCAATCTGCCACTGGGTCCCTGAGTAAGACCCTTAATCATTAAATGCTCAGCTGTATAAATGACATAAATTTAAGTGCCTCTGAGAGACACATATGGTGTTTTGTTGGTTTTTTTAACGGAATGCTTCTAGATGGTTTAGAACCTAAAATGATTTTGTCATTTGCTTCATATTGTAACGTCTGGGACCCCCGCCCTATGCGGGGCTCGACCCCAGACGCCTGTGGTGTGTGCGAGCACGCCAGCAGACGGTGTAATGAGACCCATGCGCAGGATTCAGCGAAGCACTGCTTTTATTACATTTAAGACACGACATAGGGAAACAAACATAACACAAGACATGGCGTGGTTAACTAAACTAAACAAAACAAAACCTAGACCTTAGCTTGGACATGGAACCTAGCAAACAAAACCAACAGAAACCACGGTACAGATAACAATCATGGACAAGGACACAAACACAAGGATCCCTATTTATAGGGGTAGACATTAGGGCTAATGGGATACAGGTGACACAATCAGGATAGGAACAATAGGAAGGGCGTAACAAGAGACACACAAAGAAGCAGGCTTCCAAGGTTCACCTGCCAGCGCCCTCTCTGGGCCTGGCAGGGAACTGTCCAGCTGTTCCTGACACATATAAGGAAAACCAAAATGGTTCTTTATATAGAAGGGGGTTCTTTGAATCCAAAATTGATGATTCCTTTTTAGGAATGATTTTCCATACAGTGGAACCTAGGAATTTAATTGGTTCTGGAGGCGAGTTCTTAAGGTGAAAATGTGTATTGTTCCAGACACCCAAAAATATGACCAATATTCCCAATAGGAAGCGTGTGTACGGTGTATTACAAGGATACAGCTGCTTACAAAGAACTGACCCAAGCCAAGCATTCCATGTCAAGGTTCCTCACAGGAAGTCGTGCCACCAAGCTTGGGCTAAAAATAGAACAGATCACCCACACCACCGATCTGTCAACAAAAAAACACCCCAAAAATCCCCTACTTTTGAACACATGCTAAAGACAATGTTGGTATCGTGGGTTGATTCTTTCAAAAGAGCTTTCACTGACTGAAAAAAAATCATAAAATTTGTAAACTTGCTTCAGTTGGCTTCGCTTTGCTTTCCACTGACGCTAACAAGTTTTGAATGGCTCCCGGTCGTACACGCAACTTAGATGGCGTTCGGGTCGGTTCGGTTCATTCATATTCTGAAAATGTTTCGCATGCCGATGGAAATTGCTTGCAAAATTAAAATTTTTAAGGTGAAAATTCGTATGGGAGGACAATCGTATACTGAGCGTCCACTGTATATCACAGCACAATGAAATTTTTTCTTCACGTCAAAGCTGGAGTTAGAGATGATATATAGTGTCCCTGAAGTAGATCGAGTTAAGGGTTTTGCTCAAGGGCCCAACAATACAGCTTGTCAATACTGACACTTAAATCCTCAAACTTCTCTTTAGTAACCCTTTAACACACAGGAATCGCACACGGACCGGTCGTTGCCGGGGTGATCGGTGCTGCTAAACCACAGTACGATATCTGGGGGATGACGGTAAACCTGGCGAGCCGCATGGACAGCACAGGCATCAATGGGAGGATCCAGGTCCCCGAGCAGACCAAGAAGATTCTGTCTGACTGGGGATTTGTTCTGGAGCTGCGTGGAGAGATCTTCATTAAGGGCGTGAGTGAGCGCCAGGGACGCTTACGCACCTACTTTATCAACAACAGCAGGGCGTATCGAACCGTCAACATATCCACCAAAGGGGGAAAGACAGCCAGACGTGACGTAGGGAGGAACACGCTAGCTTCTGTAGTGTTCAGTCTCCTTCGGGCTATCCAGAAAGAGAAGCAAAGCGGCACCGCTGGACGATTCTCACTGTCCACCAACAACATCCAGTGTTAATGTGATCCTGACCTGTGAAATGAGCTGGACTTGTTGCCTTCACTGTCCAAGAGAAATTCTTCAGCACTGCGTCATTATAAAATCCCCATTCATTTAATTCCCTAAGAGTCGAGCAAATGTTTACATGCCACATCAAAGGTGACTAGACTTAACACTTATATCATTTATGCTGAATTTGTTATTAGATAGATGTAATGACATGGTAAGATTTCCTTTTAAGTACCATAAGGACAAATTTGATTTAAATGGTGTGAAGCAATTATGTACATTGTACCTTTCCAAAAGTAAAGTCGTAGTCCTGAGCCATTCCTTTCATATCATTACCGTTTTAATTAATCGATGACGTTTTCATTGAATGAGTAAATTCTGTTGGTTAATACTTAGCAGTTCATTTGGGATGAGCAGAACTTGACAAATTCATGTCCAGAACTTGAAACATTCAGGAGCAGGATTTAGCTACCTCAGGAGCAGAACATGATTCATTTAGTCACAAAATTCGCAGACCTTGTTTAATTCAGAAACAGAACTTCTTTAATTCAGCACTAATTCTTGGCTAAGTCATGAGTAGAATGTAACTAATTTAGGAGCAGGACTCTGCAGTAGAACTGGTTTAGTTCAGAAGCAGAACCTGGTTAGTTCAGGAGTAAAACCTGGATAAATCAAGAGCAGAATTTGGATAGTACAGAAGAAGAATTGATCAAATTAAGGGGCAAGATGTTTAAGAGCAGAACCTTGTTGATTCATGTACAGAACTTGGCTAACACAGGAGCAGAATATGGCTAAGACAAAGGAAGAATTAAATAATTAATTGCTAATTCAGGAGCAGGATCTAAACAAGAGCAGATTTGGCAAATTTGGAGGCCAACAATTAGTTGATTCATGTGAGGAACTTGGCTAAACTTTGGAGCAGAACTTGACTAATTCAGCAGCAGAACTTTCAGGAGCAGAACACGAGTGATTCAGAAACAGAACTTGACTAATTCAGAAACAGAACTTGACTAATTCAGGAGCAGAACTTTCAGGAGCAGAACACGAGTGATTCAGAAACAGAACTTGACTAATTCAGAAACAGAACTTGACTAATTCAGAAACAGAACTTGACTAATTCAGGAGCAGAACTTGACTAATTCAGGAGCAGAACTTGGTTGATTCAGAATAATTTGTGTAAGAAATCTGCTCCCTTCTGTTTCAGTTGTGTTCTGTTCAATTGTCTAGTGATTTCAAATGTATCACAAATACACTAATAAACGATGAGAGGAAGTCGACATGGTTGTAGTAAAGATGGTAATGAAATGGGGTGATACTTTTTGCGGGTCTGACAAAGAGAAATTACTAAACATTATATTATAATAAAGAAAGAAAGAAATCCCTAAACATAATGCTGATGAATGTTGGGGGCAGTTGTGTTCTAGCATAGGTTCTAGCAGTTCTAGCATGAGTTCTAGCATTTGTAGCATGTGACGTTTTAGCATTTGAATGTATCTACTGAGTCTCTTTGCCATACTTGAAGCACTGAAAGTTTTATCTTAGGTTTAGTTGAATATTTATATACATGCAGTACAATGTGCAGTCAAAGCCAACAGAGTCTCTACCAATTCTGTGTCAAATTGTGGTGTTCTTTATTTTATAGGATCTCTATCTCAAGGCCATGACGGTGTACAAATACCTCACATTTGCGTAGATGCATATTGTATACAATTGTTTTTTCACATTCTGTTGTATTCTATTTATTACTGTATCATATTTCATATATTTTGTATGCAACATATTAAAAACAATACAGTTTCTACCTTGGATGTGAATGATTACGAGAATAGTAGTTGTGAAAAAAATTGCTAAAGATTAACCTGCATTAATCTACATTTTGTGAATAATTATTTGCTACTGATTCCTTTCATTTTTACTCACTGCTAGCATGCTAGGTTGAGATGTTCTGTTAAAGAAGCAATTCGAAAAGCAAAAGCAAACCAATTCTTGTACATTTGTCTATTTACCTCAGATGTAGCCTTCAAACCTGGACACGTAGCGTCTTAAGTGTTGTTTGTACTCAGCTAAGGCTAATTTTTCTAGTGAAAGCATATACAAAGCAATTCAAAACAAAACAAAACCAATTCTTGTACATTTTTTTTATTTACGTGAAAGCCTACAAGCCCAGACTTGTAGCATCTAAAGTGTTGTTTGTACTCAGCCAATGCTAATGTTGCTAATTGAAGCTTATACAAAGCAATTTAAAGAAATACCAAACCAATTCTTGGACATTTTTCTGTTTACCGCAGATGTAGCCTACAATCTCAGACATACAGCATCTAAAGTGCCAAGGCTAATGTTGCTAGTGGAAGCTTATACACACCAGCTTAGCATGTTCTCCAGTTTCCTCCTACTGCACAAAAACATACCAGAAAATAGACCGGCTAAGTGGAATTGCTTCTAGGTGTGAATGTGTGTCTTGTGTCCTGTGATTAGACCAGTGACCCATCCAGGGTGTATTCCCACATTGATTGTTCCTTGGATCAGGATATACCTCATCTTCGACTGAAGATGTCATTTTGTTTTGTCAGATAACGGAACCCACATTCTGACCAATATGTCTAGCAGGTACTAAAACATGGGTCATGCTGATAAAGTTCATCTACCAGACCACATGTTCTAGCTCCCTATCACTACTAGGCTGTTTTGGGGTAACGTAAGACGAGTAGGAAATGTCTTTTACTGGTCAAGTCGTAATAAATCTGGAAAAAGAACACTCACTTGAACCTGTGAACCAATCTGTGTTTTTGAGACTGGTAGCTGCTTAGAACAAAATGAATTTTTCCTCAGGTTTTGAGGTGAATATGTACTATATATGTCACTTTATCTGCTGTTGTCACTTTATCTGCTGTAAATACTACCTGCACATACTTTTCTATACACACTCTGACATAGCCTTATTTATTTATCGATGTACATATTTACATATTTATCTGCACTTGTTCATTTGCACAATTACTACTATTGCACTTCTGGTAGATGCGAAACAGCATTTCGTTGCTATGTACCTGTACTTTGCAATGACAATAAAGTTCTATCTATCTATCTATCTATCTATCTATCTATCTATCTATCTATCTAATCTAATCTATCTTATCTTATCTTATCTTATCTATCTGTCTGTCTGTCTGTCTGTCTGTCTGTCTATCTATCTATCTATCTATCTGATCAACAGTATGTGAACACCTGACCTTCATACCTTGTTTAACATCTCAATCCAGATTCATCCCACTCTTTGCTCTTATAATAAGCTCCACTCTTCAGGGAAGAGTACATTCAGCCACAAATGCATTAGTGAGATCAGATACTAATCACAGGTGAGGTGCAAATGGCGACACCAGCTGTTCATCCCAAAGGTGCTCTGAGACGCATTCACATTCAAAGTCAAGTCAAGTCAAAGAAGCTTTATTGTCACTTCAACCATATATAGCTGATGCAGTACACAGTGAAGTGAAACAACGTTCCTCCCAGACCAGAGGTGCTACACAGAACACAGACAAAGTACAGTGACGCAGACAAACAGAGAGATAAAAAAATTAAACTATAATTTAAAAATTAAAATTAAACTAAAAAATTAAACTATACTTAAGGTGCAGTCTTTAAGAACTAGACATACAACAGAAGTGCACAGGAAGACAAGACAAGACAAGACAAACAACATATAGGCCGACTTTGTGCAATGAACAAGACAATGTGCAAAGAACAGTGTATACAGTGATTGCAGATATTAAAGCAACACATGTAAACAGGATTAATATAAATATATATAAATGTAAAGTGAAATGTGCATGCAAACAGGACGATTTAGTGTGTGTGTGTGTCTGACTATGTCCAGCACAGTTCAGTTCTTTTTTTTTCTGTGTGTGTGTTATGTATGTGTGTGTGTGTCCGTGTCCAGCACAGTTCAGTTCTCCTCTGAGATCAGATCTTGGTTGTACGTGTGTGCATGTGTCCAGTTCAGCTCAGTTCTCTGTTGAGATGCCTGATTGCCTGAGGGAAGAAACTGTTTAACAGTCTGGTTGTGCGGGTCCGAATGCTTCGGTACCTCTTTCCGGACGGGAGAAAGGTGTGTGAGGGGTGTGTGGGATCATCCACAATGCTGTTAGCGTTACGGATGCAGCGTGTGGAGTAAATGTCTGTGATAGAGGGAAGAGAGACTCAGATGATCTTCTCAGCTGTCCTCACTATACGCTGAAGGGTCTTGTGGTCAGAGACAGTGCAATTCCCAAACCAGGCAGTGATGCAGCTGCTCAGGATGCTCTTGATGGTCCCACTACAAATGTTAGATGGTCATACACTATTGCCAAATGTTTTGGGACATCTGCCTTTCCATGCACATGAATGTAATATGGAGTTGTCCCGCCCTTTGCAGCTATAACAGCTTCAACTCTTCTGGGAAGGCTTTCCACAAGGTTTAGGAGTGTGTTTATGGGAATTTTTGATAGGTACTGATGTTGGACGAGAAGGCCTGGCTCACAGACTCCGCTCTAATTCATCCCAATGGTGTTCTATCAGGTTGAGGTCAGGACTCAGCCAAGGACACTGTCTAGTTTACATTAATGCACTCGATTCTATAGCAACATCTAATTCACAGATAACCATATGGCTAATTTGCTAATTAAACTAGTGTAATTGTTAATATGGTGAAGATTTCTGATGAAAAAAATGTTTTCAGGACAGAGGATGGTGTTTTTTTAGGCTTATTAACTTCCAGAGAGAGAAAGAAATTGAGGCTGGTGAGGAAGCAACTGTATACAAAACAGGACTGATTACTCAAACTAACTACTGTAACTATAAACTGATAAAAAATTACGATGTTCATGATGTCATGACATTTACAAATATGATTTCATAAAATGGCCATTTATGGCAATTTACTTTTTATTTTTGAACAAAAACAAAAACTGTTCACACCAAACTCCCTCATCCATGTCTTTATGGACCTTGCTTTGGTCACTGGTGTGCAGTCATGTTGGAACAGGAAGGGGTCATCCCCAAACTGTTCCCTCAAAGCTGGGGGCATGAAATTGTCCAAAATGTCTTGGTATGAAGCTGAAGCATTAAGAGTTCATTTCACTGGAACTAAGGGGCCGAGCCCAACCCCTGAAAAACAACAACTCAATGATTTGGAGAGGTGTCCCAAAACTTTTGGCCATATAGTGTCCCAGATCATATCCAAATGTGGTTTGAGTGGTCACTAATCAAGCCAGTAGGCTTGAACGAGGCCTATGATTACAGTATGAGTGCTTGGCGCCAAAATCTGTAACTCTGGGCTCGATTACATCTCGTAAGGAAGGCGTTACTGTGTTCTGGCTCGATTGGTCTGGTCTGGTATTCTGCCGCCACTGCACGCGGACTCGGAATCGGACTCGTTTGTGATTGTTTGCCTGCGCACTTAATATCAACACCACTCGTCTTCCAGCAATCCTCATATCTGCGTTTTGTTCACCCAAAATGGCGGATTCACAGAACGACAAGCTTTATAAAGCTGAGTATGCAAAAAGTGGACGCGCTTCGTGTAAGAAATGCAAAGAAAACATTGCTAAGGACTCGCTGAGGATGGCCATCATGGTGCAGGTAATGGAGTGACGCTGAACTTAGCATGAACAATGCGCGTGGTAGCATGTGGACATGTGTCTGCTAACACTTTAAGCGGTTCAAAGATGTTGTAACATGTCGGATTTTACATTTAATGTGCAAAAGGTGTGCAGTCTTCTGTCCAGGAGTGGTTTGTGTTTGAATGAATGGCCTACACAATCACTGCAATCCCGTTAAGCTAGCTAACTTTCAGTAGAAAAAGAAAACAATCAAACTCGTGCATCTCATCCATTCTAGTTATTAGCTGGATATAACTACAAATAATATAGTAAATAAAATGGAAAAACAAACCCAAAGTACACCATATGTAACGGGTGCACAAACTTTTTGCAACTCTTTTTCCAAGTGCAAAACATTTTCATGCATCCAGCGTCTATTTACTTCATTCGTTTATTTATTTATTTAGTACATGATCTTTATTGGAATAACGCGTCATTTAAGATCATATACACTATATTGCCAAAAGTTTTGGGACACTTTTCCAAATCGTTGAATTCAGGGGTTGGGCTCGGCCCCTTAGTTCCAGTGAAAGGAACTCTTAACGCTTCAGCTTACCAAGACATTTTGGACAATTTCAGAGTCCTGACCTCAACCTGATAGAACACCTTTGGGATGTATTAGAGCGGAGACTGTGAGCCAGGCCTTCTCGTCCAACATCAGTGCCTGACCTCACAAATGTACTTCTATGGTAGGAATAGTCAAAAATTCCCATAAACACATCCCTAAACCTTGTGGAAAGCCTTCCTAGAAGAGTTGAAGCTGTTATAGCTGCAAAGGGCGGGACAACTCCATATTACATTCATGTGCATGTAAAGGCAGATGTCCCAGTTTTGGCCTGTCTCACAGTCTCCACTCTAATTCATCCCAAAGGTGTTCTATCAGGTTGAGGTCTGGACTCTGAAGTTCCTCCACACCAAACTCACTCATCCATGTCTTTATGGACCTTGCTTTGGTCACTGGTGTGCAGTCATGTTGGAACAGGAAGGGGTCATCCCCAAACTGTTCCCACAAAGTTGGGAGCATGAAATTTTCTTTTGGCAATATAGTTGTATAGTGTATGCATATCATATTAACATTTTTATTTTGTTTCTTTTTTTAAAAAAAAAAAAGTATTTGGGTTCATTAAAATGATTCATAATTAAAAGAAAAAAAACTTTATGGAAAATTAAACTGAACTCCAGGAAAAAAACAATAAATTGTCCTGAAACTAAGGATGAGAGAAATACTATAAGATAAAACTTTTTTAAACCTTGAAGGAAATTCTTTTGCCAGAGACAGCTTGAGATTGCACAAGAGAAATAAATATAAATGAAAATATAAATAAAATACACCGTATCTTTCCTTTCATTCATAGCAGATTAGTTTGGCAAAATGTTGTCAGACTTTTATTCGTAAATGTTGTCAAGATACAGAATATTTCTGATGAACAGGAAGCCTTCATAGTGGTTATTGTTTACATTTACATATCGTTAATATGAAATTTACCAAAATAAAAAAAAAATATTTTTTTCTTTTTCGATATATTCTATATCTTTTTCCAGTGGTTTTAAAGATCCTGGGTTGCAGTTTTGATTGTGAGCTTAAAAGAAGATATTGAAATATAATGTATATACATATAAAATGTGTCATAAGCACTTTCATTTTCTTGCTTGTTCTTTCCCAGTCGCCCATGTTTGATGGTAAAATGCCCCAGTGGCATCATTTCTCCTGCTTCTGGCTCCGTGCGGCTGTGCAATCGACTTCTGACATCTCGGGCTTCACGGACCTGCGCTGGGAAGACCAGGAGAAAGTGAAGAAGGCCATCGAAAGCGGAGGGTCTGTTGGAGGTGAGAGGGTGGTGTTTTGTTCAGTTTTTTCTGAATGCTGTTGAAATATGAGGACGTTCATGCTGTTGTCTAATCAGCCAATCAGGTGGCAGCAGCACAGTGCATTAAATCATAATACAGGTCAAGAGCTTCAGTTAATGTACTCGATATGCATTTAAGCCTACATCTACACGTTTTTGTCTAAAAACGCTCCGCGTCCACGTTATCGTTGTCAGTCGTTTACGAAAAGTTGCTCATCCGCACTGAAACGTCTGAAAATGCTTACGTCCCTCTACTGCGCCCGTAAGACGCTTCCACCTGCGTCATTTCCGCCTGGTGTTTATTTACTCCTCGGCTCTTTGAAACATGGCGGTTATATGTCGAGGAAAAGCGCACTCTGGTGTTTATAATCATTTATAATCGCACTCTCTGGTGTTTATAATCATTTATAATCACACTTTCTGCTGTTTATAATCATTTATAATCACACTCTCTGCTGTTTATAATCATTTATAATCGCACTCTCTGGTGTCACCCAAATGAGGATGAGGTTCCCTTTTTGAGTCTGGTTCCTCTCCAGGTTTCTTCCTGTTCTGTCTAAGGGAGTTTTTCCTCACCACAGTCTCCTCAGGCTTGCTCACTAGGGATAAATACAAATAAATTGAAATATAAGTCTTGTATTAATCTTGAACTTTTTGTTCTATGTTTCATATGTTCTGTAAAGCTGCTTTGAGACTAGGTCTATTGTTAAAAGTGCTATACAAATAAAACTGAATTGAATTTAATCATGTTTCCCCCCCGTGTTTTTTCTTTACCTCCTGTTCTGTCAGGTAAAGCAGACCGTAAAGGAGCAGGTAAAGGAGAGAAGTCGCTGAATGACTTTGCAGTGGAATATGCCAAGTCCAACAGGAGCACCTGCAAAGGCTGTGATCAGAAAATCGAAAAGGTACAGAACAGTGTGGCTAATAGATTATACACTTATTTTACACTATACATTGCAGACACACTTATCCACAGCGACTTTATATTCATCTCATTTATTCCATCCATATACCTCCTCTTTGGCCTTCCTCTTTGCCTCCTTCCCGGCAGCTCCATGTCCAACATTCTCCTACCGATATACTCACTCTCCCTCCTCTGAACATGTCCAAACCATCTTAATCTGGCCGCCCTAACTTTGTCCCCCAAACGTCCAACATGAGCTGTCCCTCTGATGGACTCATTCCTAATCCTGTCCAACCGTGTCACTCCCAAAGAGAACCTCGACATCTTCAGCTCTGCTACCTCCAGCTCTGACTCCTGCCTCTTCCTCAGTGACTCACTGTCTCTAAACCATACAGCATGGCCGGTCTTACCACTGTCTTGTACACCTTCCCCTTGATTTTTGCCGATATTTTTCTATCACACAGAACTCCCGACACCTTTCTCCACCCATTCCAACCTGCCTGCACTCGCTTCTTTATTTCTTTCCCACACTCTCCATTACTCTGGACTGTTGACCCCAAGTACTTAAACTCCTGTACCTTCTTCACCTCTTCACCCCGTAATCTTACTGTTCGACTTCCCTCCCTTTCATTCACACACATGTACTCAGTCTTACTACGACTGACTTTCATTCCTCTTCTCTCCAGCGCAAACCTCCACCTCTCCAGGTTTTCCTCCACCTGCTCCCTGCTCTCACTACAGATCACAATGTCATCTGCAAACATCATTGTCAAAAGAGACTCCTGTCTGACCTCCTCTGACAGCTAGTCCATCACCATAGCAAACAGGAAGGGGACTCAGAGCCGATCCCTGATGCAGTCCCACCTCCACTTTGAACTCCTCTGTCTGACCTACAGCACACCTCACCACTGTCCTCCTCTCGTACATGTCCTGCACCACTCTGACATACTTCTCTGCTATTCCAGACTTCCTCATACAGTACCACAGCTCTTCTCTTGGCACCCTGTTATACGCTTTCTACTGCTTTAAATATAATAAGGCAAAATAATATAAAAGTGTGTTGTAATAAAAATAATAATAATATCTTGGTTAATATTACAGATTCCTTGCATGTCACTGCAGAAGCTCTGCACAAGTGCATCTCAAATTACTCACTAACATTGTCCAGGACAAAATACTGCATGATACCAAACTTCCAGTGATATCTCTGCTCTCAGCAGCCATCTTGGGCAAGTGTTCCAGTTTATAAAGCAAGGGCTGGGACTATGTAAAACAGTTACCAAACTCTTTCTAAAGGTAGTTTGCATCATTGGTCAGGCCTTTCTGCTGACTTTATTTCCCAATAATGTGATTGGGTCTTTTTTTAACAAGAGGTGGGACTGTGTAGAACGGCCACCATGTGAAACTGTGTTCTGCCCCATTCATATTTAAAGCAATAGGCTCAATTTTTAAACTTATTTCACTATTTTACTTTGCTGTTTTACTACATTGATAGTTTACATCATTGACCAGTAGTAGTCATCCATTTTAGTGGAAGAATCTGTTTGGTCAGGCTTTTTTGCTTACTTCTTTTACCCAACAAGGCAATTAGCTCTTTAGTTAGTTAGTTAGTTAGTTAAAAAATACTATAAGCAAGGGGCGGGGCTATGCAGTTACCAAACCTTTTCCGCTGTTAATTTACATCATTGGCCAGTAGCAGAAACAGACTCTCTTAGTGGAAGAATCTGATTGGTCAGGCTTTTATGCTGACTTCTTAATCAACAAGGTGATTGGCTCTTTTTTTTAATAAGGGTTGGGACTACGCAAATCAGTTACCAAACTGGTAATTTACATCATTGTCCAGTACCACCATCATTTATTTAAGTCTATAGTCGGTCTAGCAGCGCCATCGCTCGATGCATCAAACCCTTCAGTGAGGACTAAACCCAAGTGGTTTCTTGTGGCTCTGCCCCTTCAGCTACTCGCTTTATTTTTCCCTGTTCTTAATACTGTCCCCGTTGCCCTGTGTTTATACACAACCCTTTAGATACAGAACTGAATGCTTTTCCCTTTCATTCCAGGACCAGATTCGCATCTCGAAGAAAGCGGTGGACCCGGAGAAGCCTCAGCTGGGTCTGATTGACCGCTGGTACCACACGGGCTGCTTTGTGAGCCGGCGTGAGGCGCTGGTGTTCAAGCCCGAGTACACCGCACCTCAACTCAAAGGCTTCGCCGCCCTGCGTGCCGAGGACCAGGAAGAGCTGAAGAAGAGACTCCCAGCGGTCAAGACTGAGGGGTGAGTCACAAACATGTCCATTTAAAACTGATTTACTGATTTCAGCTCTTTTAATCGTTACAGTGAAACTTTTAACCTATTTATTAGTTTTATAAGAATATTCGAATAGACTTTAAATAGATTTTTTTAGGTTCAATTTAGACTTTTTTTTTTAACCAATTAAAGAAGGAATTCAGCTGAAATCATAGTTTGACATTATTAGTGATGTCATTGTTTTATTGATCAGGATCTAACACTGCGTAGTCTTTATAGCACCAGTGCTGTGCCCTTTCTAGTGAACAAAAATAGTGAACATAAAACTGTCTACAAGGCAGCTTGCATGTGTCAAACCACGATTTTTTCCCCCCCTTGCATTAATTCTGATTTTTAAAACGCATTTTCTTGATTGGTTGACAAGGATACAAAGAAATGTCTGCTTCAATACATTTAAATATTGAGTAAGTGATTGCTTTTATTCTGTATTTATTTATTTGGTTGCTCATATACCAAAAAAATTCCAAATATCTATTCATCATTTGAAGACGTATTTGTAGAATTTTGTATGTTTGTATATTTGTAGGTAGTGGATTTTTTTTTTGTGATCTGTCCAGGAAATGAAAATGAGAGCTAAATATCGAAGTGCCGAAGAAATATTCACTTAAATAAAATAAAAGATCTAGTTGTAAGAGGCTGCAACAAACCAAAATGTTAACGTTTCTGTATGTCTGTGCTACTTAAAGTAAAAAAAAAAACAAAAAACAAAACTGGCTTGACAAAAATAGTATTTTATTTTGAAATTTCAGCTGAATTTAATTTCCAAAATGTCATTAAAAAGTGTTTGGTTCCTGAAGAAATGGACGACATGGATTCCTATATTGATATGTAATTTATCCGGGACACAAACTTGTAGTTTAGTGCTACACATTGTTAATCCCCCCCCCCCCCAAGTGTTGTTCTAAAATTATTTTTATAAACAAATATTAAAGCTTTTAAAGTCATTTTAAAGGGATTTTTTTTTACAGTTGATAATCTTTTTGCTTTGCTCAACACATCAACAACAGCAGAAAAAAAAATGTATATAAAATTGTTTATTTTGCTTTAAGTTTTTATTTTTACTCTTTTTTTTGCTTTTTTATTTAACCACTTTTCTTTTTAATATATTTTGATCTAGAAATAGTTTTTATTATGCAAATGAGACTTTATTACAAAATACGAGTACGCACATCCATGATTTAGAAAACTAGACGTAACTTTATTAAAGCTTCATTCACCGTTACAGTCGATATAGAGGACTGTCGTTATTTGCTAAATAGGTTACAGAAGAAACATCACGAGATCAGGATTTGTGTATGGTAGCCAAGTGGCTGTCGTCATGGTGATCATGTCCCTCGGCGCCGCCTTTGCAGCACAGGAAAATACCTTTAAAGGCTTCTCTGAACGACTTCATCTTGTAGGCGTAGAGGAAAGGGTTGACGGCCGAGTTGGCATGGGACAGGATGATGGCAGTGAGCAGGAGGGGCAGGGGCACGTAGCAGCTGGGGCACAGGAGCAGGAAGCAGTTGATGATGTGCAGCGGGATCCAGCAGATGGTGAAGAGGAAGAGCACGAGGAAGAGTGACGTGGCCATCTTCATCTCCTTCTTTATGTTGGTGGCTCCTTCGCTGTTGGCTTGGCCTCCGCGGTCCGCCGCGATCCGTCGTATCTGCTGCTTCACCGTGAGGAAGATCTGCGCGTAGATCAGGAACATGATGACGAGCGGCGTCAGGACACATGCGAAAAAGTTAAAGTACACCATGTAGGACATATCCACCACGCCGACGAAGAAGCAGAAGCCGTCCGCGGGCGGAGTCTTGTGCCAGCCCATGAGAGGGACCAGGCCGATGAGGAACGCCAGCACCCACGTGATCAGGATGACGATCAGCGCGTTGCGTGGCGTCATGGTGCTGTGGTAGCGGAAGGGCATGAAGATGGCCACGTAGCGCTCCACCGCCACGGCCAGCAGGCTGAAGATGGAGCTCTGAGTCAGCATGATGAGCACCGACAACATGAGCAGGCACAGGTACAGGTTGTGTCGCGGGATGCCCAGATCAGTCATGATGGCGCAGGGGATAGCCAGCGCCCCCACGCACACGTCTGCCACCGCCAGCGACACCAGGAAGTAATTAGTGACCGTGTGCAGCTTCCGGTTAAACCCCACGGCGGCGCACACCAGCAGGTTGCCCACAGTGGACAGGAAGGCGATGACCAGCTCTGCGACCATGTAGGGCACGTTAATGGAGTGCAGCGCTCCTGCGGGAGTCGTGGTTAAAGTCGTGAGAGTCGCGAGAGCTGTGAACGTGGCGTTAGTCTGTGGGCGTGGCTGAGTGACCGGCGACGTAGCTGTCGTCGTGGCATTAGTGACGGCCTGAAAGCTGATGTTGGTGACGTTCAGGATGGTGGTGTTGAGATAAAACGGAGATCCCAAGAGGGTGGTGTTGGTGCCCGAGTCGTTCATTATGCCCTGGAAAGAAAAAAAAAAAAGAAGTTATTATTAGGAAGCTGTTAGCGATACATCAACTGTCACCAGCAACATGCTCAGTTTTCATCTGAGAGGTCGACTGGAAAGTTTACAGCATATACATTTACATTTATAACATGTGGTAGGCGTCCTTATCATGAGTGACGTGGATAAGGTTCTCTAGGACACAGACCAAGGAGACCATCAGTCTAACGCTCTACTGGGAGGAAAATATAGCACAATTATTACTATTTTTAAAAAAAAAAAAAAAATCTGGTTAGATTTACAGTGTTATATTTTACAGTACAGCGTAAAAAAGCAAATCAAAGTGAGTTAAAAACGCACAAAACACTGAAAAAACCCAGAGTGTAAATTGTACAATTTTTTTCCCCGCAAAAAATTAAAGTTAAGATCTGTTAAATGTTTCCATCTGTAATTATTGTTTTTTTTTTTTTTTGAAAAATGAATCAAAATTGTCACATAAATTATTGACGTGGTATAATGTGACTGTGCCCAGCTCTGGTGCAATGAGAATAATACGGCTGGATTCACACTGTAGAGTGGATCTGATTGGACTGTTTGATGAAAAATAAATAAGTAAATGAATAAATTGGCTAACTGAGCAGCAGGCAGATTTCTTTACCATGTGAAGGTTTTGAAATATTGAAATACAAAACAAGCTGATGTGAAAGCAGTAGGTGGTACTTACACGATTGCTGTTGCAGTGTTAGAGAAACGTTTCCAGAAGAATCCTGGGTCACGGCACCATTTCTCTAGACGTGTTAGAAAAGCAGGAGTCTGCTGTATGGTTTCTAGACTCCATCACTCTGAGACATATCGTAACTCGAACCTCTAACCTGCCTGAGAGTAGGTGTTGTGTAGATGTAGGTTTAGGGGTTTATATAAGACTCGCAGTTTCCTTTGTTCCTGTTGTTTTTTTCCCTTTGCGGGGTCGTCTGTGGTCCTCTATACGTCCATGGAGTCATTAGTGATTTGTCTGAGGGGTAATAAGAAGGGTAAGATGGTGGAATGAGATGTCCCCTAGGTGGCTCATTTGTAGAAAGGTGATTTAATTAGTCAGTGAGGTCCAGCAGGAAGCCCCGCCGGGTCAGGAGAGCGTGTTTAGACGTGACCGTTGAGCTACTAATGAGCTCCACTGGTAAACGTGTGTGTTTACGCTATGTTATTAACGTTTCCGACCTGAATGAGTTGGATTATATACTTTTTATTTTATTTATTTATTATTTCTTGAACAAAATTAGCCCTAGTTTTGGTGATATATCAGCATTAGGTATCTTGGAAAAAGGATTTCACACGGTGCTTTTCTAAGATGTCATGGATATTATTGTACATTTTTATATTATAAAAAAATTATTTGTACATTTTTGATAACTGCGATATTACTCTAATACCCCAAACTGTTCCATTACGAATAATTAATTCATTAATTCATTTTTACATGAAAAGTTACCAATTAATTAATTAAAGACTAGTTCTAACACTAAAAATGTTGGTAATTGTGTTATCTATAATATCCCAAACTGTTCAAATATGAATAACAATAAATAAATACAATTATTTATTTATTTATTTAATCATTAGGTAATTTATTTATTTAAAAAAGACTATTTGCGTATGAAATGTTGGAAGCTGTAAAATCTATAATATCCCAAACTCTTTCACTATGAACAACAATAAATAAATAAAATTTTCATATTAAATAATTAATTAAAAAAAGACTCTTTGCATAAAAAATGTTGGTAACTGCAATACCTATAATATCCCAAACTGTTCCACTGTGAATAACAAGAAATAAATATTATTTATTTATTAGGAAAAGGAAAGCCGACTCTGTTGATGGAGACAGCGTCTCTAAGAAGCAGAAGAAAGAGGAGGAAGAGGAGAAAAAAAAGCTGGAGATGAAGCTGAAGGTCTGATCTTTTAGACGGTTTAGTTTTAACGTTTTGTGTATATAGCATGATGTCCATGAAATGATGCTCGAAGAAGCCCGGTGTATTGTTCCTGTGTTCGAGTTTTCATTCGTCTGGTTTATTAACTTTCTCTACTGTCTTTGGTTGATTTACAGGAGCAGACCCAGCTGATTTGGGGAATCAAAGACAAGCTGAAGAAATACTGTTCAGTCAATGACATGAAGGAGCTTCTGATCGCCAACAGCCAGGAAGTTCCTGCAGGAGAATCCAACGTAAGAGCTGGGGAAGGGGGGGATTCATCTAACTTGTTTTCAAGTCATGTGTTAATGAGGAGAATCTCCAGAGCTTAGATTCCCTGAACAGGTGATGTACACCCATCAGGCATAACATTATGACCAGGGCCAGGTGCCATGAATAAGATCACCTCATCATGGCACCTGTTAGTGGGTGGGATATATTAGACAGCAGTTGAACATTTTGTCCTCAAAGTTGATGTTAGAAGCAGGAAAAATGGACAAGTGTAAGGATTTGAGCGAGTTTGACGAAGGGCCAAATTGTGATGGCTAGACCACTGGATCAGAGCATCTCCAAAACTGCAGCTCTTGTGGGGTGTTCCCGGTCTGCAGGGGTCAGTATCTATCAAAAGTATCCTTTAAGTCCTGTAAGTACCCCATGGAGGCCCCACCTCCCAACTTACAGGACTTAAAGGATCTGCTGCTAACATCTTGGTGCCAGATACCACAGCACACCTTCAGGGATCTAGTGGAGTCCATGCCTCCATGAGTCAGGGCTGGTTTGACAGCAAAAGGGGGACTGACACAATATTAGGCAGGTGGTCATAATGTTATGCCTGATCGGTCTAAGTTTACAGATAAATACACACACCTACAGAAGAAAAGGGACATGAGAGGAAATATTAAACTTTAATTAAAGTGATATGGAGTCAAATTCATGCCAAATATTCATGTGTTTGAATATTCTCTTTATACACATGCGAAGGTGTATATGTATTAATAGGGAAAACGCCTCTGTGGGGCATGCTGAAACAGGAACGTAATCAATGACTATGTGGTGTGATGAAGCAGCGTTAACGTTACCACCTTTGAAATGATTTTTCCAAATCTGGAAGGGTTTAGTATTTTCTAATATGGCAACAATTTACTAAAATTAAATGCTGTAGAAATATTCTTTATATTAACATTTAATGTTTGGGAAATGCCCACGAGGGAGTCACTTCCTGTTATCGTGTACGTTATAGCAGATATGAACAGTTGTCTCATCTAAGCTCTTTAAAAAGAAATAAATAATACCCCAAATTTCTAATTGATTGATCTAAAAAAAAAAATTCCCACTATGTGACCAGTCAGAATGAAGAATTCAGCAGCACTGTGGTATAAGGAAGACTGTTGATTTAAAAGATGAATGTTTTTATTATAAATTACTAATGATTACATTGAGGAATTTAATGTAGTATGAAATGTAAAATGTTGTCACATACATGGTCATATACAGTACGTCATGTGGTGAAATGCCTTTTTCTGCCGTTTAAAAGAAATAATAAGAATAATAAGGAAATAATTGCAGTCTGCTGTACAATAGAGTAGGGGATTACTTTATGGTGTTTGGATGATCCCCATGGTTTGGTAAAATTATCATATTTTTGCTTTCACATGAAATCCATTGTATTTTCTAAGCACTGGATTTTGATCCTGATTTGTAAACCGGTTCGATCCACAGATCTTGGACCGTCTGTCAGACTGCATGGCGTTCGGATCGCTGAAACCCTGCGAGACATGTCAGGGTCAGCTCGTGTTCAAGAGCGACGCCTACTACTGCACAGGAGACATCTCAGCCTGGACGAAGTGTGTGGTCAAGACTCAGACGCCTAACCGCAAAGACTGGGTCACTCCGAAGGTCAGTTCCTGTCGATGCATTTTGTTCATGTTTTTGGGCAAAGTATAAGCATGTGAGGTTTTAAACTTGCAGAAGATCCAGGTACAGCTTTGTGATGAAGTTTGCTGTTGCATTGATCTGATTTTGTGTGTGTGTGTGTTTTCTTAAAGGAGTTTCATGAAATTTCCTTCCTGAAGAAGTTTAAGTTCAAGCGTCAGGACCGTGTTTTTCCTAAAGAGCCTCTCGCTACTCCAGCTGCTGCTCCTGCATCGTCCACGGCCGCTTCGGCTTCTGCATCTGCTGCTTCCAGCTCCAGTTTTCCCACCGAGCTCCCTACTGAAGTGCCTGCAGGTCAGAATCGGCGTTAATGCTGAAAAGCTGTCCAGAACTGTCAGTGAATCCCTGTGTAAATACCTGTTGGGTCTCTGCGTCTCAAGCTGAATGTTGTTCTGGTCTCTGCAGATAAACCTCTGACCGGGCTGAAGGTGCTGGCTGTGGGGAAGCTGAGCAAGAACAAGGACGAGCTGAAGGCTGTGGTGGAGGAGCTGGGAGGAAAAATCACTGGGACGGTTAACAAAGCCACATTCTGCCTCAGTTCCAGGAGTGAGTGATCTGTATATGTGTGGTTGGGGGTAAGGGGGTTTGGGGGTGAGGGTGTATGTGTGTTGGGTTGAGGGTGTAGATGGGAGTGAGAGTTTAGGTGAGGGTGTGTGGGGTTGAGGGTGTAGGTGGGAGTGACAGTATAGGTGAGGGTGTGTGGGGTTGAGGGTGTAGGTGGGAGTGACAGTATAGGTGAGGGTGTGTGGGGTTGAGGGTGTAGGTGGGAGTGACAGTATAGGTGAGGGTGTGTGGGGTTGAGGGTGTAGGTGGGAGTGAGAGGTTAGATGAGGGTGTGTGGGGTTGAGGGTGTAGGTGGGAGTGAGAGGTTAGATGAGGGTGTGTGGGGTTGAGGGTGTAGGTGGGAGTGAGAGGTTAGATGAGGGTGTGTGGGGTTGAGGGTGTAGGTGGGAGTGAGAGTTTAGATGAGGGTGTGTGGGGTTGAGGGTGTAGGTGGGAGTGAGAGTTTAGATGAGGGTGTGTGGGGTTGAGGGTGTCGGTGGGAGTGACAGTATAGGTGAGGGTGTGTGGGGTTGAGGGTGTAGGTGGGAGTGACAGTATAGGTGTGGGTGTGTGGGGTTGAGGGTGTAGGAGGGAGTGACAGTATGGGTGAGGGTGTGTGGGGTTGAGGGTGTAGGTGGGAGTGACAGTATAGGTGAGGGTGTGTGGGGTGGAGGGTGTAGGTGGGAGTGACAGTATAGGTGAGGGTGTGTGGGGTTGAGGG